>NW_028258372.1:29341459-29644489 GCF_053883595.1 Heterocephalus glaber
AAAAGAAAAAGTAAAATAGATAAACCTTTAGCAAACCTTATCAAAAATGGAAAGAAAAGAACGAAAAAGGTGAAACCACAACAGATCCAGCAGAAATCCAGAGGATCATCAATGCCTACTTCAAGAACCTGTACTCTAATAAAATGGAAAACACAGAAGAAATGGACAGATTCCTAGATACATATGAATTGCCAAAGTTAATGAAGAAGATATAGAAATTCTAAACATCCCAATTACAATGAGTTAAATTGAAAACATAATTAAAAATATACCAACAAAGAAAAGCCCAGGTCCTGATGGCTGCTGAATTCTACAAGATATTTAAAGAAGAACTATCACCATTACTCTTAAAACTCATCAAGGAAATTGAAAGGGAAGTAATATTTCCAAATTCATTCCTAGAAGCAAGTGTTATTTTGATTCCAAAACCAGGAAAAGACCCAACCCAAAAAAAGAACTACAGGCCAATCTCCCTAATGAACCTGGATGCAAAAATCCTCAACAAGATACTGGCAAACAGAATACAGAGGGTCATCCAGATGATCATACATCCTGACCAAGTCAGATTTATCCCAGGGATGCAAGGATGGTTCAACATATGTAAATCAAAAAATGTAATACACTATATTAAAAGAGTCAAGGACAAAAACCACATGATCATCTCAATAGATGCAAAGAAAGCATTTGACAAAATCCAACACTCATTCATGATAAAAACCCTACAGAAAATTGGAATAGAAAGTCTTTATCTCAACCTGATTAAGGCTGTCTATGAAAAACCTAAAGCCAACATCATACTAAATGGTCAAAAACTGAAAACTTTCACACTAAAATCAGGAACAAGACAAGGATGCCCACTAACACCACTCCTGTTTAATATAGTTCTGGAAACATTAGCCACAGCAATTAGAAAAGAGAAACAAATAAAAAAAATAAGGGTAGGAAAGGAAGAAGTGAAACTCTCATTATTTGCTGATGACGTGATACTTTACATAGAAGACCCAAAAAACTCTACCAAAAGACTTCTAGACTTAATTGGCAGTCAGTAGAGTAGCTGGATACAAGGTCAACACTCAAAAAACAATAGTCTTCTTGTACACAAATAACAGATTCACTGAGAGAGAAATTCGGGAAACAATTTCTTCTACAATAGCAGCCAAAAAAATGAAATATCTAGGAATCAATCTAAGAAAGGAAGCAAAAGACCTGTGCACAGAAAACTGCAGCACTCTGAAAAAAGAAATCAAAGAGGATATAAGAAAATGGAAAGACATCCATTGTTCCTGGGTAGGAAGAACCAATATAGTGAAAATGGCCATACTTCCAAAACTTCTATATAGATTTAATGCAATGCCAATTGAAATTCCAACCATATATTTCACAGAACTAGAGAAAACAATCCAAAAATTCATTTGGAGCCAGAAGACCTAGAATAGCAAAACCAATTCTAGACAACAGAGACATGGCAGGGGTATTACCACCCCCAACTTGAAACTATTCTACAAAGCCACTGTGATAAAAATAGCATGGTACTGGCAAATAAACAGACCTGAGGACCAGTGGAACAGATTAGAAGATGCAGAAACAACTCCAGACATACTCAGCCACCTCATCTTTGGCAAAGGAGCCAACCACCCTCATTGGAGGAAAGACAGCCTCTTTAATAAATGGTGCTGGACTGAGGAGAAGCTGAGGCAGTGCCTCAGCTGATCTGGCCCACACGGTGCATCACCCAGTGCTCGATGAGCCGATAGCGGAGGCCATCTGTATTATCGTGGACATGGACAAGTGGAGCGTCCAGGTGGCCAGGAGTCAGCGGAAAGTGATGGACAGCATGGAGCTGGGCCAGGACGTCCTGGTCTCCAGTCAGGTGTGCAGTTTACTTCAGTCCATTCTTCAGCTTCACAAGCTTCACCTCCCTTCTGATTTTTGCATCATGCATCTAGAAGACAGACTGCAGGAGCTGTACCTTAAAAGTAAGATGCTGTCCGAGTATCTCCAGGGACACACCCGCATCCACGTGAAGGAACTGGGTGTTGTGCTGGGGATTGAATCTAATGATCTACCTCTGTTGATTGCTATCGCCAGCACACATTCTCCTTATGTGGCTCAAATACTCTTACAAGCTAAAGCTCAGAACACTTCTTCCTTGGAAGAAGAAGACAAATTCTCAGCCGCAAGAGAAAGGAATAAGCTCTCTGGGCCATTCAGGATGAGATGAGCAAGCAGAAACCACTCAGCTTGCATTGTTGCTTTCAGATGGATGTTTATTGGAAGACACTTTTGCGCGATTCAGTGGCATTTGTGACTTTCAGGAAGCCTTTCAGCCTTTCGTTCCTGTGACTCAGTGGAGCCGACCTGCTGGCGGAGGGGCACAGTATGACAGAGCGCTGGCTGCTGCACTGCCAGGCAGGGCGAGGGACGAGGGGTGAGGGGCACTGTGCCATTCCAGGAGCACGTCCAGCCGGCGGGCGGGTGCTGCACACGAGCCAGCCGGTCGCTCTGTTCTAGAGACCGCGGTCCTCAGAGGCCAGGCGGGAAAGCCACGCCACTGCCCAGCTCTGGCTGCAACATCTGCCATCGGGAAGAGAGGGTGCTCGGGAGCTGTCCCCTTCCTGCTCAGTTTACCTGCACTCAGGTGCAGCTACAGGGAGTCCGAGATGGAGCGCCGGTGTGGGTGGTCTGCAGAGGACTGTCGGAGCTCTCCCGCTGGCCGCCCCTTCCTGCGAGTGCTGCCCAGGACCACGGCTGTTTGAGGCACAGCTGGCTGGGTGGAAGCGAGGTCTGCAGCAGCTCCTTCACATATTTCAGAACAATCCATATCTGATTTGAATTTTTACATTATCACCTCTGCACTTTCTGATTCCTGTGTCCTTTTCCAAATATCTTTCCAGAAATTCACTTGACCGTCAGATAAAATTTACCAAAGTGAAGAATTATTTTTCTGGTTCACTTTTGAAAAACCCTTAATTTTCTGTTACTATAAAGAGACTTAGTTTGCTGACCATGAAACAAACTGTGTCCTCACCTCTAGAGTCGAGTGGGAGACTTTTAACCCCTGACTGCGAGAAGACAGGAGCAGTGGTAAAGCCAGCTGCTGTGGCACTGCATGTGTCCCTGGTCCTGAGGACAGGAGGGAGCTCTCCCGGGGAGCTGGAAGACTTGATGCCTGATGTCTTATAGAGCCATGAGTGACATAAGTCTGTCTCTGTTCTCCCATAAACACAAGTCCGTTGTTGATGAGCGAGTCGGCCAGTGGCCCGGAAGCCAAGGCAGCTCTTGGGATCAAGCAGAGCTAAGAAGAGGTCAGTGGGTGCCACAAGACCCATAAGATTTTTAACTCTTTGATGTCTTTCACGAAATTGAAGTTTCCGTTTCTTTTTGATCTTTGCTGTTATGCTCGAGGGAGAGAATGCACCTTCCCTGGGGTCCTGCGCCCGCATTTGCTTTCCCTTCTGTGTGAGTAAGTGGCTTGCAGCCTTTCCCTCGGTCCGCACTGCCCAATGCATTCCCTTGTTTACACCTGTGGGCACTTTGCCTCATTCAGAGGAAAGGACAGGATACAGACTCACTTCTGCTCTGTTCTGGTGTGGACCCAGGAGCATGTGAAATTAGCCCCGTTCAGGGGAAACTGACTTTAAATGGCTGATTCTCAACTCCATGCACAAAATATTTAGCCCAGACCTTAAACTGGCCCTAGTGCGGTGCTCCCTACTGCCCTGGGGAGAAGCCGGCAGGAGCTGCTCTTGGTCACGGGGCGGGGGCTGTGCCTCGGTGGTGGGATTCCAGTCAGAGCCTGATCCTCCTGTGTTACCTATGAAACAGACCGGGAATGTTGCTGCCCATATAGCCCTCCTCTAAACACCTGCGGTCCACATTTCCTTTGTTTTAAATTCAACCTCTTCCCAAAAGTGAGAGAGAACCCTCATGGACTTGTGGCTAGGCGCGCCCACCTCTCCTCCACACACCGGGGTTCCTTCCGCCTTGGCCGCTGGGCCAGAAAGCCAGAAAGGGACCCGCTCTACCCGGTACCCACCGCGGGATAAAATAAAAATCAAAAAAATTAAAGAAATCTACCTCACTTGACAGATTCGACCTTTAGGGTTTCTTCAACTTACGAGTTTTACCTGTTGAGTGGAACTTTCGCAGCGTCTTGTTTTTCTGAGCAAGCTAGCGAGGCATGACAGAGCAGAGGTACCTCATTGTCACTGTGATGGGCCTCTCCTAGCATGTTGCACTTTTATGTTTAACAAACTGATAAGTGATATGAATGTAAAGGTAATTGTGCGCGTTTTAAACACAATGTAAATTTAAAATGTAGCTTCCATACTTGTGCATAATTCCAAAGTATTTTATTTTTAACAGTATTAAATAGCTTTTTGTAAGGCTTCAATCCATTTTTCTGAAATGTGCTGTTTTTTAATGAAAGTAACTATAATCTTTTTAGATAGCATGGAACTGCTGCTTACACACTGCGACTTTTTTAACTTAATCATATTTTTCAGAATTAACTTTTTTGGAGGGAGGAAATTCCCCATTTGCTAAATGATACTAAACTGTTGCTTGGGCTCTTATAATTAGGTCCTCAGATTTTATAAAAGGATAGTCTGTAGCTTTTTAAGTTCTTCACCAACTAAAGCTGATGTACACAAATAATATAGAGTGACACCCACATTCTTTTAAAATATCTGGGTTTTCCACTAGTGACATAGTGTGGAGATAATTTTGTTCATGCATACTTTAGCCATTTAATTGGACACATCTCGAGCTTCTCTTAGTTAGTGAGAACCATTTGTTATTTTTTATTGAACTTGAGATAGGATATTTTAACATAATTTTTGCCTAAATCAAACAGCCCACTTTAAATGTTAATTTTTAAATGCCAAACTTTGGTGAGCCATCTAAAGTGAGATTACAGTATGCTTAATTTTCAGTGGTGGCTAAAAACAAAATTCTGGGATTTGTTACTATAAAGCTTCATTAAGAGAAATTGATAGGGACTTTCTATTTTTTGATCAACTTGAATAGATACCAATGTCAATGTATGGGAAACTTTTCTTAAAACTTGTTCATGTATTATTTTGATCCATTTTCTGTGGCATTTGGTGCAATAAACCTTTGGAATTTATCTTGAAAATAAATAAGTAAGTGGTGCTGGAAAAATTGGGTTTCAACTTGTCAAAGATTAAAACTAGACCCATATCTATCACCATGCACTAAACTAAAATCAAAGTGGATGAAAGAGCAAAATATTGAAACAGAACCACTAAACTTGCTGGAAAATAAGTTAGGTAGAACTCTTGAAGAGACTGGCATAGGAAAAGACTTTATAAACAAAACTTCAGCAGCACAGAAACTATTACAAATAATCAACAACTGGGATCTCATCTTATTAAAAAGCTTCTACATTGCATGAGAAACCACCAATAGAGCTAAGAGACAACCGACAATATGGGAAAAAATTTTTAGCAGCTGTTCCTCAGACAAAGGACTATTATTATCCAGAATATATAAAGAACTGAAAAAAATCAGACCCCCCAAATTCAAACACCCAATTCAAAAATGGGCATCTGAAATGTACACTCATTTCTCAGACAAAGAAGTAAAAGCACCCAATAAACATATGAAAAAAATGTTGAACGTCACTGGTCATTTGAGAGATGCAGATGAAAACAACACTGAGATTCCACCTCACCCCACAAAGAATGGCTGCTATCAAGAAATCAACCAAAAACAAATGCTGGCAGGGATGTGCAGAGAATGGAACCCTTCTCCATTGTTGGTGGGAATGTAGACTGGTGCAACCACTGTGGAAATCAGTATGGAGATACCTCAAAGAACTAGGACTACAGGTCCCATTTGTCCCAGCTATTCCTGTACTGGGAATCTTCCCCAAAGAATTAAAAGAATCATACCACGGTGATATATGTGCACCCATGTTTATAGTGGCACAGTTTTTAATAACTAAAGTTTGGAAACAGGCCAAGTGCCAATCTTGGAAACTGGATAAAGAAGATGTGGTTTTATTTATAAAATGGAGTACTACTCAGCCAGAAAGAATGAGATACCAGACATTTATAGCTAAATGGATGCGTATTGAGGCGATGCTCTTAAGTGAAATAAATAGGACACACATGTGTAAATACCGAATTGTTTTTCTGGTGTGAGAAACTGAAAGTGTAAATAAGGATTAAAATGATTAAAACAAGTAATTGATAATATCAAATAGGAAGAAAAAGTCCAAAGGACTAGGGGAAGTGGGAATGGAAGGGGAAAGGAAAGAAGGGAAAAGAAATCTATGAGAAAAGGAAAATATGGAAACAAAGTCTTTGTAAATGGGGGGGGTGGAGGAGGTGAAGGGAGGGCAGTGAATGGGGAAAAAATAAGAACCAAGTTACATCATGTACAGGTACAAGCACCCAATGATACATGTAAAAGTATTGTATACCTAAAATGTACGAATAAAAGAATTTAAGCAAAAAAACCATTATCCTTATTTGTGGATGACATGATACTCTACAGAGAAGACTCCAAAAACTCCACCAAAAGACTTCTAGATTTGATAACCAAGTTTAATAGCATGGCTGGATACAAAGTCAATACTCAAAGATCAATAGGCCTTCCTGTACACAAATAACAAACTCACTGACAGAGAAATTAGGGAAACAACACCTTCCACAATAGCACCCAAAAATGAAATACTTAGGAATCAATCTAACAAAGGAAGTAAAAGACCTTTACATTAAAAACTGCAGAAATCTAAAAAAGGAGGTTGAAGAAGATATCAGAAAATAGAAAGATATCCCTTGTTCTTGGATAGGAAGAATCGATATAGCGAAAATGGCCATACTTCCAAAATTGTTATACAGATTTAATGCAATCCCAATCCAAATTTCAATAACATATTTTATAGAATTAGAAAAAATAATCCTAAAATTCATTCAGAACCAGAAAAGACCTAGAATAGCAAAGGTGATTCTGGACCTCAAAGGCAAGGCAGGGGATATCATAATCCTTGACCTGAAATTACGCTACAATGCTACTGTGATGAAAACAGCACGGTACTGGCAAAATAACAGACCTAAGGGGCAAGGGAACAGATTAGAAGATGCAGAAAGAACTCCAAAGACACTCAGCTACCTTATCTTTGACAAAGGCTCATAATACCTTCACTGGAAGAAAGAAAGCCTCTTTAATAAATGGTGCTGGAAAAACTGGCTTTCCACATGCTAAAGATTGAAACTAGCCCCATATCTTTCACCATGCACTAAACTAAAATTGAAATGGATCAAAGATCTAAATATTAAAACATAAACACTAAATCTGCTGGAAGACAGAATAGGTAGAAAGCTTGAGGACATAGGAGTGGGTAAAGAGTTCATGAACAAAATTCAATGCATTATTCATGTGGCATAAATAAAATTCATTTCACATTGACATGGGAAATAGCTCAATGTACCAGAAAGCTGATGAGAATTTATCTGTAACACACAAACAACATTAAGGATATATTTCCATCATCTGTGCAGGGCATATTGGAATAGAACACTATGAAACACAGGCCATGTATCGTACATGAAGTCACTTTATGGGTGACATAGGGCACTGTCGATAAAGACAAGAAATCACTGGAAACAGCTGCCTCAGAGGTATAAAGGTATGCTTTAGTAATTAATGATTGAGAGAGATGGGCTGGACATATTCCGAGGTTGGATATAATGAAACCCAAAAGTGGTTTCAAGTATGAAATCCAGCTTGGGACCTGCCCACAGGGCCATGAAAAGGGGCAGGAGTCCAAGCAGGACTGTGTAACAGTGGAGTGAAATTGTGTCCAGAACCACAAGGGTTACATACTGCTATGCCCAAAAAGCAATTGAAGTTTAGAAACCACACAATGGCTTTTTTATAAACTAAATGATAGCTGAAAAGGCAAAGCCAGAGCTGAAAAATAATACAAAAGAGTACCTTGATTAAAGAGATTGAGAGAAAAAGGGCCAGTAAAAAGTAGCATACTGGAGACCTTTCTTCTTTAGTCTCTAAAACAGAAGATGAGCTCTGTCAATTCTAGCACCATTGTATGATGGACTTACATGCAAGGATTAAAAGTTAGATAAAACTATAGTTATTGATCTAGAGAGATACACCTAAAATATTATTCATTAGAAAGGTTTACACAAGTGTGTATAATATACTTTTTTAAGTGTTGGAGAAACACAGAGGAGCATATCCCAATATTACAATATAGTAACTCAGACTGGGAAAAATACGAGTAATTTATACTTTTTATGTTTGAGTTTTCTATTATGCTTTAGATTATATTAACTATTAAAGAAGAAGTAATCATGTACCAAGAATGGCCAGTTTGGAATAAATCATTCAAATAATTCACAAGAAATAATCCACATGCATTCTAAAATATGAGAACCATAGATTAAGACCCTCTAGACAAGAAGAACAAATTGAGGTCAAGAGTTATATTCCTCATTATGTGCATCAGGTACTTCCTGATAGAAAATCTTCATATAGTTAGCCTGCAATATTTAAAAAAATGGCCTGCTCATTTGGTAGAAAATCTTACAGATTCAGTAATATAATGACAAGAGAAAAGGCATTTTCCTAAAGACATTCAGCACTTAGCCATCATTTGTTTTGTTTCTCAGTACTGGGAATTGAACTCAAGACCTTACACTTGCAGGTAGGTGTGGTGCCACTGAGCTAAATTCCCAGCCCACTTAGCCATCATTTTAAGTGTTGAAGCTCAAAACAAGTTTGATAAAGCATAATAGTATTTCTTTTAGTTCTTCATACTACTAAATCTAGGAGAAAAGGAGAGTTTATTTACTGTGAGGTGTATTTCAGGGATGCCTTAAAACTCAAATTTATACCAGAATTTTGTTCTACATTAACTTAATTCTTTATTATTTTTGAATGGAATAAATATAGACACTTTTGCAACACAATTAATTATAGAATGCCTAGAATAGAAATTAACAAGGAAGAGCATAGTAAGGAATCAAGTATTTAAAATTTTATAGCCAGGGCTGTCTTCCTGGGCATGTGACTTGTACAGCTGCCAATAATCTAATGCTTACAAATAACCAAAATTTGGCTTAATGCTCTGATGTCACCATCTTGAAATTATTAATAATTTTCAAATAGGAAATCTTTTATTTTCATTTTACACTGGGTTTTACATTTATATAGCTTATTTTGCTTATACTATGCTATACCTTGTAATCTACATTGTTCTAGAATGAAAGTCAATATCTCAGAACTAGACCCAAAAGATAAATTAATTGCATGTAAAATATGCAGGTATTAGAGGAATAGCCAAATGTCCATTTTTGGCATGCATTATGCTTTATTAAACTTGTTTTGAGCTTTAACATTTAAAATGATGACTAAGTGCTGGATGCCTTTAGGAAAATGCCTTTTTTATTGTCATTACATTAGTGAATCTCTAAGATTTTCCATGAAATGACTAAGGTATATATAACATTGAAAGATATTGAGAAATTTAGTTTTTAAAAGTTATATTTTTGATAAATATTTAAAATAAATAAAATTACTTGAAATGCATATACAACATGGTATCAAAGCTGTACTTACATTCAGAGGTCCTCTAAAGATTTTTTCAGTAATTTCCTAATACAAAAGAATCTTATTTGTTTTTTGTTTTTTGTTTTTGTTTTTGTTTTTGGTACCAGGGATCGAATTCTGGTCTTTGTGCTTACGCAGCAGGCAGCGAAACCACTGAGCTAAATCCCTGGCCCAAGAATCTTATTTGTATGATTAAGGTTAGCAAAATCAAAAAATACACTACAAATTTCAGAACTGGATAGATTATTTAAATAGAGTTTTTGGCAGGATTTATAACCATCAAAAACTGGCTATTACAGGCAGCTCTTAGATCATGTAAGAGTAGTAAGAAGCACTTGTACAATTTTACACTTATTAATTATATAGGACTTGTCCAGTGTATATGTGCCTCCTCAGCATTCTTTAGTCTTTAGAAAGGCTGGGACTGTAAGCTGACAATGGTATTCTTTAAGGAGAACATTTTTTTTAAATGTGAGATCAGTGTGTGAGAGAAAAGATTTTGTTTTTGTAATAACAGCAAATCTTAGCTTAGTAAATATGATATCCACTCACCAATCCATAAAGAACTGAAAGTTTATGCAATTTTAAAATACCTCAGGAAATGTTCATGAATATTTTTTAATTCCAAGTCATTCAACTTTCATTTAAATAAGCTAGCCTTGCAAAATCCTATTGGTGATTTTACTGATACAAATGAAATAGAACTGAATGATATGGGATCTGGGGAAAAGAAAGAAAATTAAAATTATTGCCTTTGGGAAAATATCCTTTTGTAACATAAGAAACTTTATATGTTTATCCACATAAAATTATTTCTTAAGATTTGAATTTAAGCAATTAGTGGAGATAGCAGTGTGGGGACCTTCACTGCTTCACTTATTAGTTGTCTTACAGCAGCTTATGTAACCACTCCCAGCAGCAGCTTATCTACAAATTGAAGGGCTGATCTTGGGCTTTCCTTTCAGTGTTGTTTGAAGATGAAGCATGAAAATATATCCAAAATGACTGACATGTTTTAAGTGCACAAGAGATGCTACATATCCTGCTCAATTCCCTTACCTTTTTATTTATGTGTAAATATTCATAGATCAGTATTATCCATTTATTCAACTAGCATAAAAGAGAACCCAGCTTTGGACCTTTTCCTATTTCAAATTATCAATTATTCGTATACCTAAAATGTACCAATTAATATACAAATAAAAAAGAGAACCCAGGCCACCCCTCCCCCTGCCTCCCCTGTGGATATACTAAATTTCAATTCCTCTGACTTCTCTGAGCATCTGACTTATTCTTTTCTCAGTCTCTGACCTATCTGTTGACGTGGACAGAGACTGAGGAATTCCAAGTGGGGAGAAAAAAACAGCAATAAAAAAAATATTTCTTCTTATGCAGCTTTCAATTAAATTAACTATAAGGCAAGTATTTCTTATCATGACTAGGACTGTTTATCACTTAGAATTAACTTAGGTATATTAATTGGCTAAAGAGAGCCCTTATTTTTCTTTTGCAACTACTCCAGAAGCTTCCTTCTGTTTCCCCAGCTTGATTCAGCTGTGGCTAGAAAATAAGGCGATTGTGTCCTGCTCTGAAAAAGAGTATAATGCTGGAACCAAGCATCCAAGAAAAATGTAGTGATAAAGCTGCATTTATAAATATGGAGAACACCTCATATACACAACTATAAAGATATATGCTGAACATTTAATGGATAAATGCACTTTTCTGAGGGGTTTCAATGGTTTTGCTGTGAGAAGATGAACAAATCAAAGCAAGTTCTACAAATATTGATCTGAGCAGAAGTCAACAAGTGCTACACACCTGTTAAATCCTCAAAGGTTCTCAACCTGCCACGACAAGAACAAACTGCTTGCATTAGAATACTATACTAAAAGCAATGAGGTCTCTTTGAAAAATGACTGAGAAAAGCCAAATGAATTAGGAACCAATAGTAGTGGAAAATAATCAAAGTTTGTGTGGTAGTTTTCCTCTGTGAATGTAAGGATGCATAAACATCAGGGGTATATATAGAACAATTCTTATCTTTTATATCAAATTTTAATTTACTCAATGATGGCAAAGAAGAGATAATTAGTAAAAATTTTAAAAATCATTTGACTAATTTAAGCCAAGTGTGATCATTTGTGTGTATCATCAGGACAGCATAATTCTGAGAAATGCTATAGTTTTCTTAATCATATGCCTTGGAAATGCTATAGCATTTCAAACCATCATTTTTAATGTAAAAATCACACTGCCATTACAATCTACACTTGTGTTTATGTATATTTTGTATAATGGAGGCCTTTATGTTACTTTATATATCCTTTATTTAGAGAAAAGATACTTGAATTTGTTTGTGTGGTTAATTGTCCTGAGATGCTTGAAAGAAGAATCTTTGAAGGCAAGATATTCTTCATTCCCATGGAAGGTATGCTGAAGACCTTGCTAGGCCACCTGGGATCCGACAATTTTGTAACTCTTCTGTCCACGCAATGCCACTGATAACTAGGCAGACTCAGACACAAGGAATTTTAAGAAATGCTGTTTTTCCTGATCAAAGTGTAGTGCTTAGATGGATTTCAATAATTAACTAGGTAAAATAATGTCTACTTAGAATTTTTTACAATAACACTATGGGAAATACCTAAAAAGTTATTTATATTCTTAAATAATAATAGTGTATATCTTTCTATGGACATACATAGCATACACATTAATAACTACACCAGTACATATGTATACACAATATACATATAAATATTTAAGTGAAATAGGATTTTTTCTAGGAAGCCCATAGAAACTATTTAACAATTAAGTATAAAATAAAAAAAAACCATATAACTGGACTTATATATAACCAAATACATATTAATGAATATGTTAAGCTTTATTCTGTTTTATTTAGGTATGAACTCCTCACTTAAATTATCTCCATTCAAAGAAATTATTCAGTGTGGTTAATGTGTATATTAAAAATGCCAATGGGAAATGCAGAGTAATCACTTCCTCTGTAAAGAATCTGCATTTAAGATTACAAACCAGTAAGCAGAACTTTTATGAAACACTCAGAAAATGAGCAGTTCTATTAAGGAGAATGTTAATACAAATTTAAAATATGAAACTAATTTGTTCACACTTGTATATTACTTTTTCTTTGAAAATAATTTTCAAAACAATCACTCTTCAATCTACAAAGTTATTACATATATTCAATATTAAATCCTATAACTGAGGGTAGACACACCAGTAATTTATATTTATCTTATTTTTCTGGAATGTTTCCACTGATAGAAGATTAATAAGAATATATTAAAAAGGAGTATTATGAAATTATCTTACCACTTGTATCTAGAATATCATATGGCTACAATAAAAATTTAAGATGGATTGCTTGCACTCATCAGGTATTATGCATCACACAAGCCCTGAAATGTACTCATTCATTCATATAGGCAGTATATCTGAATTTTTATCCAGCATATAACATCATGATGGAGACCGATGAAATTTTAATATGTAAATTTTACTTTCTGCTTTAAAAAATACTATGGTTTACTTAGCCTTTAAATCCATTTAAAACATATTAAAAATTAAGTTTAGTTCTATATAAATTATAATGCCAAAACCAAAATCCAATTCTTTTAAATCTAGATCTCTATGTGCAGACCAAAACTAATTTTTAAATCACATTCAACCAAATATGAAAATATACATAATTTTCCAGTTAAAGATGAGTTTACAGCCAAAGAAAATGGTCTAAAATGCAAATTAGAACATGCTGCATTGCACTGAAACCGTTTTAAAGGTCTTTTTTTCCCCCATAATACAAGAACAACTGCAAGCACTACACAGTCTGTGAGATACTAAATAATCTTTCCTCTTCTTACTTCTCCACATTTATCTCAAGTGTCTGGTCAGCCTCTGTCTCACTCTTCATGCCAGGGACAACAGAATCAAATGTCTTTAAAAGACAGAGGACTCTTCTAAATGTGTGATCACACTTGGTCCTTATCACCCCAATGCCTAACTCTAACCTTAAATTAACCTATGCTATAGAGAACAATTTTTGAAGACTCCACTCCACTGTAAACACTGCATTTCTCTTTCCATTTATGAGAACTAATCGCAGCCCCAGGAGAGCTTGCTGGCTAAACTGAAGTGCAATTTAAATTCATGGTAGAAATTGCTTCAAGGAATAAGCTTCCACAAATGGTGTGTGTGTGTTTGGGTGTGTGTGTGTGTCTGTGTGTGTGTGTGTGTGTGTATAAATGTTGGTGAAAAAAGACCCAATTCCTCTATCTTTCCATGGAACAATTCAGGAGTAAATGATACATAGTTCTTTGTAGAGAACTATTTTATCCTATATTAATTAGAATTAATTCCTAGTTGTCCCAAAATAGAAACCTTCTCATTTGCTTTTCTCCCTATTTCTTTTGCAACACTTTCTCACTTGTGCATTCTAGGATCACCTGTATTGTAAAATACCTGTCCCCAAGTCCATGCTTGTGTGTTGCTTATCTTACAAGGAGAGGTAAACACTGTATTGAGCTCTAGCACCTAAATTTTTTTATTTATCTCAAGAAAACCAAGGGTTAGGAGTGGGGAGCATTCAGAAAAACTTTGATCCCTTTGATCAATCTCTCTGACATGGATTTGCTAGAAGTTCCAAACTGCATACCATGTAATTTCATGCCTCTGTGTCTTCTCTTATACTGTCTTCCAACTGGAATTCTCTTTTCTGACCTCTTAACTTGGATAACTTCTTGGCTTAAAAAGAAGGTCAGATATACTGATCCAGGATGACTTCCCTAAACTCCAGTCAAGTTTGTCCCACAGCATTCAAAACAGATTTCATGGTATGAACGTCAGTACTCTATTTTGAGGTAATCTATGTAAGACCCATTCTCCCAGACTACATTATAAGTTTTTAGACAATAAGAAACACAAATTATTTTCCTTTGAGACTCTAGGATATCATTGTGCCTGGTATGTATTAAGCACTTACAATAATAAATAAGTTAATAGAGTTTTTTTCCCCCTCAAAGAGCACTTACAAGATGTCAGCCAATGTTTTAAGTGCCTTACCTATATTAACTCATTCAATCCTCATGACGGCCTTTGGAGAAAAGTACTATTATTATCACCATTTTAAAAATGAAGAAGTCAAAGTAGAATAAGGTTTTGTGACCTCAGTGAAATAGCTAGGAATGTACAAACTGAGAAGGCTAGAAGCTGTATTCTTCTAAACTGTCATTATGTTCTTGAATTAATTATTAAAAACATTATCTAACCAATATAAAAGATGATTTTTATCACTTTTGTATCTAATATGGGCTAAGCTCCATTTTCTGTCTCTACATAATTTTCAAAAGACAAAGTTTAAATCTTCTCTCAAATCCCATAATGCTACTTTTTAAAGAATCATTAATAAAATATTTTTATCACAAACCTAACCACCATAGAATGTGTAAGCCACCAATACAGATTTTTGTGGTATACCAGAAAATTATTCTAAAAATTATTTTATGCCTCATAAAAATTAAGAATGCTCTATTTAGGTATTAATGGTTTTTGAGAAAGATTCAATGATTATTTATGAAAGGTATATGATAAATGTTCAAATCCCAAAATATTATTTAACTATGTAAACAAAACCAGAATGCTAGACTTCAAAAATGCATTCTGTTAATGGCAGTAAACTTAGTAAATTTCTGAAAACAAGCCTCCAGGGGTGCTGTAGGCCACGTTTCACACTGTGTGCATCCTGTTTCCTGTCGACAGTGGCTATAATGGTCACAGAAACTAAAATTTACGCACTATTTAATGTGTAAATGTTCTGTGTCCTTAGCCCTTAGCAAGGGAAATATGCCAGTATTTCTCTCTTATATAATCTCCCTTCTCCTTTAGATTTGAAGGAAACTTAACTATTAGGGAATTATAAATTATTAGTCCCATTTCTGCATTAGGAGGCTTACAATAATCTTATATTAGATTGGTTTGAATTATTTCAAAACAAAATCTTACCATAGTCATCTGATCAGAAAAGCCTATAGTACATATCTGATATATATTTAGTTGAGCACGACTTCAAATGTATTATTGAAGTATACTTGGGGAGTTAATTACAGAATCTAAGGACTTTAGATCAAATCTTATCAGAGAAACAAAGCTTCTAAAAGTATTAATGAATGAGACAAAATGAAGAGTTTTTTGGTGAGCCAAACTATATAATTTGCTTTTCATTTTATTTTTTTGTTGTTTGGTTTTTGGTACCAGGGATCAAGCTCGGGACCTTGCCCTTGCGAGACAGGCAGAGGAACCACTGAGCTAAATCCCTGGCCCTGCCTTTTACTTTTTATTAACTTTAAATTTCAAAAATTTCATTTAACCCATTATATTACCTATGTGATTTACTCTACACATTATTCCATTCTAAGGAAATCTCAACATGCAACACAGATTTTTTTAAATATAATTATTGAAAATTCAAGTTTCTATTATATTTTGTGGTAAATAAGATTCCACTAAATAGTAATTTTACTTAAATAAAAAACAGTAGAAAAACGAAAATCAAACAAATTTGACAAAACATAGAATACAGTACAATATATGACTAATGATAAGTCTGAGTTTATAAGTCTCATCAAATGCAGTCTTTTAAAAAAGTTATTTATGCTCTCAGCCACGACCAGCCCGGTGAGACAAGCAGCTTGAAGCTTCTTGGCCGTCCCAGGCCCCGCCCATGCCACAGTGAGGTCCTCTTAGCAGCGCGGGCATCTCCAAGGCCCAGTCCCTCAACGTGCTCTGGCCTTCTGGCTTTTCTGCTACCTGGTCCCACACTACAGAGGCACAGGTGTTTATAAAGGCCGTTGTCCTGAGTGCCACAAGATAGAGCAGAAGTTAGTAACAGAAAGAGGGCTTCTCAGGCTTCTCGATGAAAACTGAAGCTCATCAGAAAAGTAAAGAGACTCTCTACAGCAAAGTCACATCAGACCACTGTACTTGGTCTGCTGCTGGCTTGCTGAGACTCATTGACTCGTATATGCACACGGATTCCTACGTTACCTACTGTGACAGCAGAGACATACCCTGAAGGAGGCCCATAATTTTTATTTTTTACTATTTGCAAAAAAGAAAAAAAATCTCTTATTTTTAATTCTTAATTTTTACTTTTTTCTACTCTTCAAATTTTTACTTTTCTTTCTTTTATCTTTTCTTTCTCTCTCTCACTCTCTCACTGTCCCACATTGCTCCTCATCTCCCCATTTGTTCCTTTCTGCACTGAACTCAGATTTCTCCCTTACTGTTCTTTTCTTCTCTTTTTCCTTCTCTTGATTATCATTAGGTTTAAAGGAAAGCAAATACAGTAGCCTATCTGTTGCTGTTAGGTGACTCTATTCACATCTTTGTTCTTTCATTCTGCCTTTTCCTCTTGCCTTTAACAACTTCTCAGAGTTTGTGTGATCTTCCGGTGTCTTCTGGCCTCACCACTAATCTTTCCTTATCTTTCTACCTATCGCTCCCTCCCCAACTCCTTTTAACTCCTCACCCCGAAGGGGAAAGATGCTATATTGAAGAGTTTATTCATTATAAACTTATGTTGGGTTGGTCCTTGGTTCTAATTTAATTCACATAGTTAAATGTGATAGATTAATAACTACCACAAATTGTCATTTTCTAAGCTGTGCTTGATACTATGGTATTGCTCACTATGTCATTTGGGCTAACATGTTGTGATTGATCTAATCAGTTTTCCAACCTGGTATAAGGAAAATAAAATATACTCAGTCATTAGAGTCTCAAAGCCCAAACACAAGCTACATCTGTGAGATACCGCTGAAAAGAAATTATTCCACAAGGGTTTTAAACATGGGCAACAAAGATACCTACATTAAGCAATTTTGAAATACCAACCCAGGAATTACACCAAAGACAGTACCAAAAACAAAAATGAGAAGACACTTAAGCAAGGCACAAATATAGGCTTCCACACCACCAAAAGAAAATTCTGGGGGAAATGAGGTGGAAAAGTCTGATAAGCAACCACTTGGACACCCTGAACTGA
Organism: Heterocephalus glaber; assembly: GCF_053883595.1. Lineage (NCBI taxonomy): Eukaryota > Metazoa > Chordata > Mammalia > Rodentia > Bathyergidae > Heterocephalus > Heterocephalus glaber. The sequence continues at coordinate 29,359,128 of NW_028258372.1, forward strand.
TAGCACAGGAAGTAACAAAGCAGATGCATAAGGCTCTAGAAAAATTCAAAACAGAAATTAATCTCCCAGATAAATATAGACATGGTGAGCAGAGTGAAAGACATGATTAGAGGCTCTAGAGCAGAAACAGATAAGAAAATAGGTGAGATCAGGAATATGCTGGAAGTCATGAATGTGCAGCATAAGAAAGAAATGGAAACCATGATTACTCATAATAAGAAAGAAATGGAATCCATGAAACAGATTCAAACAGGTATTCAGGAGATTAAAAACTCCATTGAAAGCATACAGAGCAGACTAAGAGAATCTGAAGACAGAATATCAGATATAGAAGACAGGATTGTGGTTAAGGACCATGAAAACAGATTTCTTAAAGACAGTAAGGGACCATGAGAAATCAATCCAACAGCTGCTAGATGATGCAAAGAAGAATAACATAACACTGATAAGAGTCCATGAAAAAACAGGAGAAAGTACAATTGACATAAAAAAATCTGTTCACAGAAGTAATAGTAGAAAACTTCCCAGAAAGAGGTAGAGAATTGGACATACAGATAAGTGAGGCATATAGAACTCCAACTAGCCATGACCAAAAAATATCTACACCTAGACATGTAATAGTCAAGATCCCCGAAACCCAACAGAAGAAGAAAATTCTACAGGCAGTTAGAGAAAAGAAACAAATCACCTACAAAGGAAAGCTCATCAGAATCATGGCAGACTTCTCAACACAAAGCCTCAAAGCAAGGAGAGCCTGGAGTGAAGTATTTCAAGACCTAAAAGAAAAAAACTTCCAATCTAGACTGTTATATCCAGTAAAATTATCTTTCAAAATCGATGGGGAAATTAGATACTTTCATGACAAAGAACACCTGAGAAATTTCGTGAACACCCAACCAGTACTCCAAACAATTTTAAGCAATATCCTAGAAAAAGACAATGAATGTCAAAACTCCATGAGGCCCAACAGAGAGAAGGCACCACACAAGGTAAGACACTAAAGTGAAAGGGGGGAAAATAAGAAATAAAAGAACCAACAACAGTAAAACATCATGACAAGGATGAGTCAATATCTCTCAATTATAACTATCAATGATAAAGACTCAGTTCACCAATCAAAAGAAATAGACTGACAAAATGGATTAAGAAACAAAACCCAGCAATATGCTGTATACAAGAAATACACTTAACTCAAAAGGAAATCCATAGACTGAAAGTAAAAGGATGGAAAACAGTTCTCCATGTGACAGAAACCCAGCAAAAAGCAGGGGTAGCAATCTTATTTGCAGACAAAGTAGATTTCAAACCAAAATTAATTAAGAGAGACAAAGATGGTCACTATATCCTTATGAAGGGAACAATCCAAGAGGAAGAGATGACAATCTTACATATACATGCACCAAATTCGAATGCCCATAACTATGCAAAACAAATATTAATGGACATGGAAAACCAAATAAGCACTAATACCATTGTAGTGGGGGACATCAACACCCCCTCTCACAAATAGACAGATCAACTAGAAAAAAAATTAACAATGAAATTCTAAAACTGAGCCAAGCTACTGAGCAAAAGGACGTAATAGATGTTTACAGAGTGTTCCACCCCACAAAATCAGAATACACATTCTTTTCACCTGCACATGGGTCATTCTCCAAAATAGATCACATGCTAGGTCACAGAGCAAATCTAAGTAAATGTAAAAGACTTGAAGTTATCCCCTGTATATTATCAGACCATAGTGCAATAAAATTGGAGATCAATAACATAAGAAACCGCAAAACTCCCACAAACACATGGAAATAGAACAACACCCTCCTGAACAACCAATGGGTGATAGAGGAAATTAAAGAAGAAATTAGACAGTTCCTACAAGTAAATTATAATGCCAGTACAACATACAGGAATCTGTGAGACACAATGAAATCAGTTCTACTTGGGAGATTCATAGCAGTGAATGCCCATATTAGGACAACAGAGAGAATTCAGTTAAATAAACTAATGCAGAACCTCAAGCTCCTAGAAAAAGAAGAGCATAACAAACCCAAAGTTCATACAAGAAAGGAAAATTTAAAGATCACAGCAGAAATCAATGCAATGGAGACTAAGAGAATGATACAAAAAATTAATGAATCAAAGAGTTTGTTTTTTGAAAGGATAAATAAAATCAATTAACCTTTAGCCAACCTTATCATAAAAAGGAAAGAAAAGACTCAAATCCATGCAATTAAGAACAAAAAAAGTGAAGCCACAACAGATCCAGCAGAAATCCAGAGGATCATCAATACCTACTTTGAGAATCTGTACTCTAATAAAATGGAAAACACAGAAGAAAAGGACAGATTCCTAGATACATACGAATTGCCAAAATTAAATGAAGATACAGAAATTCTAAACACTCTAATAACAATGAGTGAAATAGAAAATGTAATAAAAAACTTACCAACAAAGAAAAGCCCAAGTCCTGATGGCTTCACTGCTGAATTCTGCAAGACATTTAAAGAAGAGCTATAGCCATTATTCTTTAAACTCATCAAGGAAATTGAAAGGGAAGCAAGGCTTCCAAATTCATTCCTGGAAACAAGTGTTACTTTGATCCCAAAACCAGAGAAAGACCCAATCCCAAAAGAGAACTACAGACCAATCTCCCTAATGAACATAGATGCAAAAATCCTCAACAAGATACTGGCAAACAGAATACAGAGGGTCATCAAGAAGATCACACACCCTGACCAAGTCAGATTTATCCCAGGGATGCAAGGATCGTTCAACATCTGTAAATCAATAAATGTAATACACTATATTAACAGAGTCAAGGACAAAAACCACATGATCATCTCAATAGATGCAGAAAAAGCATTTGACAAAATCCAACACCCATTCATGATAACAACGCTACAGAAAAATTGGAATTAGAAGGTCTTTATCTTAACCTGATTAAGGCTATCTAAGAAAAACCAACAGCCAACATCATACTAAATGGTCAAAAACTTTAAACTTTCATGGCAAAATCAGGAAGAAGACGAGGATGTCCACTATCACCACTCCTGTTCAATATTGTTCTGGAAACATTAGCCATAGAAATTAAACAAGAGAAAGAAATAAAAGGAATAAAGATAGGAAAGGAAGAAGCTAAACTCTCATTATTTGCTGATGATATGATACTTTACATAGAAGACCCAAAAAACTCGGTCAAAAGTCTTCTAGACCTAATTGACAGATTCAGTAGAGTAGCTGGATACAAGGTCAACACTCAAAAAACAATACCCCTCTTATATGCAAATAGCAGACCCATTGAGAGAGAAATTCAGGAAATTATTCCTTTTACAATAGCATCTAAAAAAATGAAATATCTATGAATCAATCTAACAAAGGAAGCAAAAGACCTCTACACTGAAAACTATAGCTGTCTGAAGAAGGAGATCAAAGAGGATATAAGAAAATGGAAAGATATCCCTTGTTCCTGGGTAGGAAGAACTAATATAGTGAAAATGGCCATACTTCCAAAACTACTATATAGATTTAATGGAATGCCAATTGAAATTCCAATCATATATTTCACAGAACCAGAGAAAAAAAATCCAAAATTTCATTTGGAAGCAGAAGAAACCTAGAATAGCAAAAGCAATTCTAGGCAACAGAGACATGCCTGGGGGTATCACAATCTCCAATGTGAAACTATACTACAAAGCTACTGTGATAAAAACAGCATGGTACTGGCAAAGAAACAGACCTGAAGGTCAGTGGAATAGATTAGAAGATGGAGAAACAACTCTAGACATACTCAGCTACCTCATCTTTGACAAAGGAGCCAACCACCCTCATTGGAGGAAAGATAACCTATTTAATAAATGATGTTGGAAAAAAAGGATTTCAACCTGCCAAAGATTAAAACTACCTATCACCATCATACCTATCACCACGCTCTAAACTAAAACTGAAGTGGATTAAAGATCTAAATATTAAGACAGAAAAACTAAACTTGCTGGAAGATAAGTTAGGTAGAACTCTTGATTACATTGGCATAGGAAAAGACTTTTTGTACAAATCTTCAGTAGCATGGAAGATAGCACAAACAATCAACAACTGGGATCTCATCATATTAATAATCTTCTGCACTGCAAGAGAAACTACCAACAGAGCTAAGAGACAAGCTACAATGTTGGAAGAAATTTTTAGCAGCTGTACCTCAGACAAAGATGTACTATTGAGAATACATAAAGAACTGAAAAAAATCAGACTCCCCAAATTCAAAGACCCGATTCAAAAATGGGCATCTGAAATGAACAGACATTTCTCAAAGAAGAAAAAAAATAGCAAATAAATATATGAAAAAATGTTCAACATCACTGGTCATCCGAGAGATGCAGATGAAAACAACACTGAGATTCCACCTCACCCCACAAAGAATGGCTGCTATCAAGAAATCAACCAATAACAAATGCTAGCAGGGATGTGCAGAGAATGGAACCCTTCTCCATTGTTGGTGGGAATGTAGATTGGTGCAACCACTGTGGAAATCAGTATGGAGATACCTCAAAGAACTAGGACTACAGGTCCCATTTGTCCCAGCTATTCCTGTACTGGGACTCTTCCCCAAAGAATTAAAACCATCATACCATGGTGATATATGGGCACCTATGTTTATAGTGGCACAGTTTGTAATAGCTAAAGCTTGGAAACAGCCCAAGTGCCTATCAACCGGAAACTGCATAAAGAAGATGTGTTTTTTTTATAAAATGAAGTACTACTCAGCCATAAAGAATGAGAAACTAGAGACATTTATAGCTAACTGGATGAATATTGAGGCCATATTCTTAAGTGAAATAAATAGGACACACATGTGTAAATACTGAATAGTTTCTCTAGTGTGAGAAACTGAAAGTGTAAATAAGGATGAAAATGATTAAAATGAATAATTGATAATTTGTAATAGGGAAAGGTCCAAGGGATTGGGGGTGGCAGGAGGGGAAGGGGAAAGCAAAGAAGGGAAAGGAAAAATTATGAGAAAGTAAAAAAAATGGTATCAAATCCATGCAAATAGGGAAGGGTGGAGGGGTTGAAGGGTGCACAGGTAATGGGGGAAAAAATAAGAACTAAAATACATCATGTTCAGATACAAACATCCAATGATAAATGTAAATGTATTGTATACCTAAAATGTACCAAAAAATATATAAATAAAAAATTTTTTTTAAGTTATTTAGAATTTTGTCTCCCCCAACCACAGTTATGGATCAAGCATAGAGAATTCAATGAGACAATATACTTCAGGTTTCAAGTGGAGAGTTTAATATTATAAATGCCTATCCAACATATTTCAGCCATATGGAAGTTGGGTTTATTAACCTGGCATTTAAGTCTTGGAGATTTAAATAAAAAGCAAAATTTTAATGTGCATTCACTCAATAACTTTTAGGAGTTTATTCTGAGACCAGTGAACTAAAATTTTCAATAGTATTTAATGAGCATATTTTATTTAATTCTACTATTTTTTAGTCACATCTTTATTTTACACTAGATAACTGATAAGGTTGAGGTGAAAAATCAATTTACTTACACGTTTCTTCTGTATAAATTTCTACACTTTTTTTTACATAGATTTGGTTTCTTGCTTCTATTTAAGTGTAAAAATGAGGTAATAGTTTTTTTAACAAAAATAATTATCGTAATCAATGGGGATTACAGTTAGATTTAAGAAGTTTCAACTTTTAGAAAGCAGTTTACAGTTTGGTTTGTTATGGACTTCTGGAGTTCAGCATTAAATCCAGGCTCCTGCAAAACTGAATATCTTTGTGTACAGAGCCCTCTATGTAAAATGAATATATAATTCTGTATTATGCACTAATACATTTCATTGTGGAAGACATACATGCTGTCATGATGAATAATGTATATGGTTAAAAGCATTAGTGAAATCACCACAGTTTGTACCATAGTACAATTCTCAGGCAATGGATGTTGAAATTATTACAACTAGCAGCTGTAAAAATATATTGATGTTTGAATAACAAATTGTGTTCAAAATACTTGGGAAACACTGTTCCAGAAGGCTTGCCATTGATGTGGAAATTACTCATAATTTCCATTTCAGTGTATTTATCATTCAGTTGACAATGACTTAGAATAATTTAAATATATCATTACATTAAAAGATATACATTCAGTGAGGAGTGAGGAAACAAGTATATCAATGGAATTGGAGACAAACCTCTCATTTCCCAAATTACATTTTCATTAGCATTTTGAATTCTAAAATTTAGGCATCACTCTGAAAGATAGTAGCAGAAATCTGTTCAAGACACAATACATGTTAATTATTTTCAAGATGAGCATAATACAATGTCATTGAACCAAACTCAACCCTCAGGATGATTTAATTTTACTATCACCTTTTCTCAAAAATTTAAACTAGAGGTTCCATTTGACTCAGCTATTCATCTTCTTGGTATCTTCCTGAAAGAATTTAAAATATCATCATCACTGCAATATATGACATCCATATTTATACCAGCACAATTTGTAATAGTTAAATCTTGGAAACAGCACCAATGCCCATCAACCAACACATGAAGAAATTTTTTTTATATAATGGAGTACTTATCTGTCATAAAAAAGGATGAGCTTCAGACATTTATAGCTAAATGGATGGAACTTGGGATGATACTCATAAGTAAAATAAATCAGACATACATGTTTAAATACTGCATTGTTTCTCCTGTGTAAGAAACTAAAAGTGGAAATGAGAACTAAAATGTATAATAGATATTGGGAAATGGGAAGAAAATGTTCAAATTGGAAGGGGAACAAGGAAGGAGGGAGGGAGAAAGAAAGGAAAGGACAAGAAGAATGAAAATAGGAAAAAGTGGAAACAAAGCTTTGGCACATAGTGAGGGGAAACGGTTTGAAGGGAGGGAGCCATGGGAAAAATGGGGCGGGATGCACCACATACAGGTGCAAATTCCATATGACTACTGGTATCATTATGTAGGACTAAAATGTACCAATAAATGTTGTGCCATAAAAAAATTGACTATATTTTGTTCTTTCAGTTTTTCTTATTATGCATGTATGTATGGTATAAAGAGTAATGACTTTCCAAAGATGCCCATTCCTCAATCTCTGGAAGTTATGGATATGTTATATTATATAGCAAAGAAGAATTAAGACAATAGATGCAATTAAGATTGCTGGTCAATGGCAGGGGGTATCACTCCCCAACTTGAAACTATACTACAAAGCTACTCTGATAAAAACAGCATGGTGCTGGCAAAGAAACAGACCTGAGGATCAGTGGAATAGATTAGAAGATGCGGAAACAACTCCAGACATACTCAAGCACCTCATCTTTGACAAAGGAGCCAACCACCATCATTGGAGGAAAGATAGCCTATTTAATAAATGGTGTTGGAAAAACTGGATTTCAAAATGCCAAAGATTAAAACTAGACCCATATCTATCGCCTTGCACTAAACTAAGATCAAAGTGAATTAAAGATCTAAATATTAAGACAGAAACAATAAACTTGCTGGAAGATAAGTTAGGTAGAACTCTTGAAGATACTGGCATAGGAAAACACTTTATTTAAAAAGCTCAGTAGCATGAGAACTAGCACAAACAATCAACAACTGGGATCTCATCTTATTAACAAGCTTCTGCACTGCAAGAGAAACCACCAACAGAGCTAAGAGACAACCTACAATGTGGGAAAAAAATTTTAGCAGCTGTTCCTCAGACAAAGGGCTACTATCTAGAATATACAAAGAACTGAAAAAAGTCAGATACCCCAAATTCAAAAACCCAATTCAAAAATAGGCATCTGAAATGAACAGACATTTCTTAGACAAAGAAGTAAAAGCAGCCAATAAACATATGAAAAAATGTTCAACATCGCTGGTCATTCGAGAGATGCAGATGAAAACAACGCTGAGATTCCACCTCACCCCAGAAAGAGTGGCTGCTATCAAGAAATCAACCAATAACAAATGCTGGCAGGGGTGTGGGGAGAAAAGAACCCTTCTCCATTGCTGGTGGGAGTGCAGACCGGTGCAACCACTGTGGAAATCAGTATGGAGATACCTCAAAGAACTAGGCCTAGAGGTCCCATTTGACCCAGCTATTTTCCTGCTGGGTATCTTCCCCAAAGAATTAAAATAATCATACCACAGCAATATATGTGCACCCATGTTTATAGCGGCACAGTTCATAATAGCTAAAGCTTGGAAACAGCCCAAGCGCCCATCAACTGGAAACTGGATAAATAAGATGTGGCTTATTAATAAAATAGAGTACTACTCAGCCATAAAGAAAGAGAAACTAGAGACATTTATAGCTAAATGGATGCATATTGAAGCCATACTCTTACGTGTAATAAATAGGACACACATGAGTAAATACCGAATAGTTTTTCTAGTGGGAGAAACTGAAAATGTAAATAAGAATTAAAAGGATTACAATGAATAATTGATAATTTGAAATAGAAAGAAAAGTTCCAAAGGGGTAGGGGAATAGGGAGGGGAAGGGGAAAGGTAAGAAAGGAAAGGAAAAATTATGAGAAAAAGAAAAAAATGGAAATAAATTCTTTGTAAATAGGGAAGGGTGGAGGGGGTGAAGGAAGCACAGGTAATGGGGGAAGAAAAATAAGAACCAAGATACATCATGCACAGGCACAAGCACCCAATGATAAATGTAAAAATGTTCCATACCTAAAATATGCCAATAAAAGAATTTATGTCAAAAAAAAAAAAAGATTGCTGGTCAATTGACAGAAGATTACCCTGGATTACCCAGGTGGAACTAATGTCATCTCAAGGGTTCATAAATATGGAAGACAAAAAAAGTGAATATTAAAATGACTCCATGAGAAAAAAATCAGACACTGAAGAGTCTATGATCCAAGTTATACAAGCTGCCTCTAGAAGGTAAACAAGGCAGTAAAATGAATTCTCCCCTAGAGCTCGAGAAAGAAATATAGCCTTGTTGCCACTTTGATTTTAGCTTAGTGAGGCACATCTTGGAATTCCAACCTCTGGGATTTTATGAATACATTTATAGTATTTTAAGCCAGTAAATCTGTGGTAATTTGTTACAGTGATAATAGGATACTACTACAAGATATAAAAAGAGAAATGGCATCTGGGGAAGTTAGGTGCTAGCTCAGATAGATTGTCTTCAGGGGGCTGATTATTTTAATCCCAGGGCTAATATCCACTTTGATAGGAGTCCTATTTGACAATATGGTGAATGGAATAGGCATTAAAAGACTGACTTCAACAAACAAACAGAGCAGAGTGATGGTTAACCATGAAGCCTAATTTCTGTAAACCCTTGGCACTTTTTCTGTGTCTTCTTTCAAGAGAATTCCATTGTCTTTGTCAAAGCAACTAAGGTTGCTTGAAAGTCCATTTATTCCATGAATAGAGAATAAGAAAAAAAGAATTAGAAGACTTCTGTCTTCATCCATTTGTGCTGCTATAGCAAAATATCATCATTGAGGAATTTATAAACAGTTAAAATTTACTTGTGACAGTTCTTGGAAGGTAGTAATTCTAAGATCAAGTTGGCCACAGATCTGGTGTCTGGTGAAACCCCATACCACATAGATGGCAATATCTTTGTACTGTCACATGGCAGTAGGAGTGGTAGGCAGTAAAAGAGTTAAACTAGCTCTCTCTAATCCCTTTGTAAAGCACTAATGCTTTTGTAAGGGTGGGGTTCTCATAACTTCACCACTTTCTAAAAGCCCCACCCTTCTAATACCATCACTATGGGAACTGAGATTCAATATCTGACTTGTAAAGGACATTCAGACCATAGAAGCCTTCAAAATATTTTAGGTAGATCATGGAAAAGCTTGATGAACTAAAGAACTCAAAATCTAAATTTTCAGTGAGCTGAATAATAATGTCACTTGAGATACCATTTCTCTCAATTTTTTGAACTGAGGTAGAAGGAAAATGTCAAATTTTAGAATTCAAATGACTTTCTAAACTTCATATGAAATATTTAAATACAAAGTTATGAAAAAAGTTTAAAATTTTGAAAATTATTTGATATTATTGATTTAATGTCATTCCCATCCTAAAGATAAAATTCAGCTACTTGCTATTTGAGGATCTCTTGTTTTTATTAGCAATCTGCTTGTAGGCATATGTTAAGTGGAAGCATTTTTGAAGATAATATCTCTTTCTGTGTGTGTGTGTCACAGATATATATCCACACACATAGACCTTTTGATTGTTAGTAGTTTTTTCTCAATTTTGGTATCAGTACTATATCTTAGACATATTTCACTTCAGTTACCTATGTTGTAGTATTTTTAAAAAGAGAGATACATATTAACAAAAACTTTTTGACTATTATTTAAGGAGCATGGGTATGAAAGCTGCCAGGTTCAAAGAAGAGAGTAAAAAAGCTATGACAAAAGAAGGTTTTCACTCCATTTTCTCAAAGATAAATTCTTTGAAACATTTCCTAAGAATAATCAGATATTCTAGATATCATCAGAATGAAATTTGAAGTCATAGGAAATTGCTGATAAATGTCAGCATGTTCAATCAAGATCACAAAGGAAATGTAAAAACATCACCAGAACAGCCATCTTTATCTTTAAAAAGTGGTATGAGTGAACATATACACATGAAATTGGGGAGGAATTTCATTATGAAACACTATAGGCTTAAATGAACTGTTTGGAAAACTAAAATAATGAACTATGAAAAATTTAAAATATAGATGCCTATAGCTGCAATATAATTAATCCTGGATTCCTCTGATTTATCCACTTATCTACAACAAATGTGAATCATGTAAACAAGAAGAAATATCAACATTTATAATTGAGTGAAGTAATAAACATGCCAGAATCTAGACTTTAAAACTCTGGGTTTTATGTCATTCCTGTATAAATTCTTAGAATATAAAATTGTGTTTTATTTACTCATGTCTTCATTCATGCTGACAGTTTATTATTTCTTTTTAATTTTTTTCTTGTGGTACTGAGAACTGAAATCAGTGACTTTGCACTAAGCTACATCCCTGGCCCTTAATTTTTTTTTTTAAATTTTGAGATGGTGTCTCCCTAAGTTGCTAATCTTTCCAGTCTAGATTTGAACTTGTGATCCTCCTGCCCCAGGCTCCCACAATGCTAGAATTAGAAGAATGCACCCCCATGCCCCACCAACCTATACTTTCTCAGAGCAGAACATGCCAGAGTGACGCAGCATGATCCCTTTGCATGAAAAGATTTGTTTTTAACAAAAGAAAGTCCTATTAAGCATTTATCATTATACTATGTGACAGATTCTAAACTTGGTTCTAAAATGTCTTGCTTTTGTCTCCTTGCTCGACTCTTCTCTAAAGAGTCTAGGTTTTTTAGCTTCTTCAGCCATAATCTTTTTTCATTATCATACCCTGTTGCCATGGTAGAACAGTGAGGAAGGAAGAGCAATCTATTATCTCCTGATTAATCTGTCTTTCATGCAACTGTGTCTTGGGGATATGACTTTCACAAGTGTTTGTCAGTGATAGAGTTTTTCAGTTCTGCTCCCTATTCCTTTCTCTAACTAGAACATTTACAATCCATTCTATGATATCATGACTCCCGATTCTTACGTTTTTGTATACTTTACAAGAAAAGTTAAAAGAGTTTTCTTCCTTCGGCTGAGGCAAAGTTTCAGAATTTACGTCTGGAAAATAGGCATGTGCTATACAGAAGGATCTGGCATATTCCCTTCTGGTTATTCTTCCCCTCTCCTAGCCAGAGCTAAGAGGAGATCTTTCTTGGATATTCACCATAAAAATCTGGTGGGATTTCTGGAAAGAAAGACCTCAAAATTGTGGAATCCTCCAAAACTGTTGCCTATAATGTTTTCATCCTCATAATCTCTACCTAATCTGCAGAAATTCATCAGAATTAAAATTTAAATGTTCCTTCAAGTTTATGTCTCCAGCAACTTTTTTGTTGTTAAACAGATTTCAGTTACTAAATGTCTTTAAGACATACTTGTCTCTCAAGATTTCAGAATGATGGTTTTCTCTTGAGTCTTAGTTTTCTGATGGGTTTAAGACATCATGGTTCCGTTTTTATCTTGTAAAAACATGAAATTGATAAATTCCAATTCTTTACTTCTGAAGAGAGAAATTGGAACCAGTAAAAATGTTACCAGTAAAATGAGGTCACTGCTATTTCTAAATTATTCAGGATAAATTAAAAAATATATCAAATAATGAATTTTAGCAAATAAATTTTATGGTAAGAAAATGTCATAAAGTTGTAACTTATTGTATATTTTATCCAAATAGATATTGTATTGAGAAACAATAACAACAACCTACAGCAAAGAATACCCATAGTTAGAATCATTGTAGATTCTAAATACCATTTCCAAGTAAAATGAACTAGGACCCCTTGGAAATATGACTGATTCTAAGACTGTGGTCAGGAAAGAAACAGATAAACAGGAACATCTGGTTGTGTCAGAAAGCAAGGAAGCAATTACAAACAAATAGATTTGGCTTTTAATGACATAGGAGTCACTTTGAAGTTGCTCCAACAAGACAGAAGGCAATTTGAGCATCATGAAAAGAAATAGCTGAAACTGATACTTACAATATTGAATGCATTTTTAAAAATTGTGAAATCATGACATTTAAAAAGAGAGGTCAAATAAAAACAAATACAGGCAAAATGTCATGACTAGTGGGGGAACTATCCATTTCCATAAAAAAACAGTAAACACCAGGACAAATAAAGTATTTGTTCAATCCCTCATATGAATTGTCTTTCATAATATCCAAAAAGTCTTAGTTAATGTGAAAAGTTATTCTTTTAGAAAAATTCCATATAAATCAAGGAGAAGGAATAATAGAACTAGAAAATATCATTTTGTAATTGGTATTTAAATAGAAAATTTGAGCACTGATCATCAATATATTATATAGACATTTGGTGAATAACTGAGAGAGAAATGAATGTTTGATAAAAAAACACTTTGGTATTTGGTGATATCAAATTATCATGGGCAGATCACTAGGGAGAAAACACAATGTTATAATTCAGGAGTCATGCTATTATCACCTGAGCCCAAAGAACTATTTTAGAGCTCCAGTTACTACATTTTTTTTTGATATGCTACACTATGAAGTCAAACAGTCCTATGAGAGAGATAGAGGGGGGGCAGGCTTTGTTCTAATTTTCAGCTCAGAAGAAATAAGAAATACAGGTAGTTGAGTCAAAACTATGTTGACCTTGTTATTGCAACAACTTAATGATGTGAAGATAAACAAGCAAGAATTACAAGGTGCATTTTGTATGGAAAGTGGTTTAAGAAGCTTTAAGAAGCTTGACAAACTATTGCAATGTGTAGATGCATTTTTGGATGCTGCTTCTAACTGTATGGATGCATTTTTTTGTTTTGCTTTTGTTTTTGTTTTTTGGTACCAGGGGATTGAACTCAGGACCTTGTGCTTGAGAGCCAGGCGGCAGAACCACTGAGCTAAATCCCCGGTATGCATGTATTTTTGATCAAAGAACATTAATATGGATTACTATGTTTAAGAATATTAAATTATGGTTTGGTAAAATAATGACATGATAATTATTTTTAAAAATATTTTTGTAAATACAGAAATATTTAAGAGGGGAATATTAACATCTGGAGCTTAGTTGAAATATTTCATATTCAATAAAAATAAAAATAATATATATGAATTAAGGAAGGTTGAAAAATATTGATAGTTTAAAGATTGGGTGTTAAGTGTATAGGAACTAAGACTATTCTATCTAGTTTTAAATGCAGTGAAAATTATATCATTGTTTTCTAAAGATTTTCTTTTAATCAGCAAATGTCCATCACCATAATTTAAAATTTTCTTTGCAATATTTGTTGATATTTAACAATTTTTTTGCACTCTGTAGTTTGAAAATGAAAAATTTAACTACATTTCACTTCTTTAAAAAGCTGAAAACAAGGAGCCAATTTGAGTGAGCTACTTATGACCAGAGCCAGAACTATTTAATGTCAAAATATATAATGTGATACTATATTATAACTCAAGATAGAAGTATTCATGATCTTTACTCATAAATAAAGTTTGAAAGAAATAAATAGAAGAAAGAAATCTTTACAAAAAAATTAATGTAATTTGTGTAGATTTTCTATTCTTCAGAGGTGCAGTTTAACTCCATCCTACTAAATTTGAGTGTAGGCTGAACTCAATGACTTGTTGCCCAAGAATAGGGCATGAAAAGATTAGAAAAGTAACTTTTCAGTGGAGAAAACTGTCAAGTGCTGCCTCATTTGGATGATCCAGTTTAAACATCAGTAATGATAAGTCATGTTACTAACATGGCTATGGCTACATCATATTGGTGGGGTTTTTTTCCAAGTCCATAATCTCAGTCTAGTCATAATACATATGTCAGACAAATTCAAACCATAGGACATTCTACAAAGTACATGATCAGTACTCCTCAAAGGTCGTAAAACACAGGACATACTAACATACTGTCACAGGTAGAGGAAACTAACAGCAAAGACATGGCCACTAAATGCAATGTGTAATTCTGAATTGGATCCTACAACCAAAAGATGACGTTAATGGGAAAACCAGTGAGATCCAAATAAAATCATCTTTAGTTAATAGCAGTTAATGCACTGATACTGGTTTCATAGTTTTGACGTATGTGTCATGATTACATAAGATGATAATAATAATACAAATTAGCAAAGAGAATATAGAAACTCTTTATTGCCTTTGCAACATTTTGTTAATCTACAGTTCTCACAAAATTAAAAGCTACTATTGTTTATGTTTCCTCAAATTCATATGTTGAAACCTCATCACCAATGTGATGGTATTTTCAGGTGGGACTTTGTTAATTGGTTTGGTCATGAGGGTACTGCCCTGGAAACTGTGCCTTTATGAAAGGGACTCCAAGGTGCACCCTTATCCCTTCTGCCATCTGAAGTCAATGACAAGAGAGACCTTTGAGAAGTAGGCCCTCATCAGACCATAAGTCTGCTGGTGCTTTGATTTGGGACTTGAAAACCTCTAGAAAGATGAGAAATAAATGTTTGTTGTTTATAAGCCATCCACCTTATGATATTTTTATATAGCCAAACAGACAAAACAAATAATTACTAAAATGAAAACAAATTTATGTTCCTATTTAAAAGTTGTTATGGCTTGTTTCTATACGTAGTCCAAAGCCTCATGCAGTCATAGGTGGGGTGTTTTGGAGGTGGCTGGACATAGGTGTGTGATGCTGAGATTAAGGGTGCCCCACTATGGGTGTGAGTGCTACCCACCTTAAAGGCAGGTATCCTGGATGGAAAATAAGGGACAGAAAGAGGACTGCTGCTGTCACTTGCTACTGCAGCTTCTGTTGCTGCTTCCTTTCTTCTGCTACGTCCCACCTGCTCTCTGATGCCCCTCTGCCATGCCACCCTGGCTTGGAGCCAGCCAGTTATGGACTGAAAACCTCTACAAACTGTGAGCCAAAATAAACCATTTCTCCTTTAACTTTAGGTGTTGTGCATTTCATCTCAGCAATGAGAATTGTAACTAAGACAAAAGTTTACATTATTTCTGTTGTAGCAAAATTAACCATTAAGAATTGTATTAGAAAAGAATCCCTGTATACGATGGTATGTGGGGAGGAATGCCATCAAACTGTGTTGTTGTAGGGCATGGAGAGTGAGAGAATTGTGAGAGGACTGAAGTCCAAGGAAGTGGTAGGCTGTTAGTGTCTTTTATCCAGGTGCAAATTCAAGACCCAGTGTAGAGAAAGAGGAAGCTTGTATGGTCTAGTGGAATCACGGGCAAAGAGGGATGCTGACATGGGACACAAGCACATTTTCACAGCTAAAATCTTTTAGCCACTTTCAGATGAACTTAGCAAATCCAGGAAATTATGAAAATCTCACTCTAATTTCAAAACTTTGAGTAATATACTGACAGGAACCACGCTGTTAATTTTTCCTCATTGTGGACTCTTTCAACTGGGAGTGGAAGTTCACCACAGCTTTAATTTTATGAATTTTACAAAAGTAAGTCATTTAATCTCTTTGGATATGTTGAATGAATTTTCAGATTTGACAACTCCAAAGAAATTAAAATATATTAGAGTATGAAAAGATATAAAAATTAATTGGGATAATATTTGAAACTATCTTTATAGCTGTCTTAAATACTTTTCTGTCATGGCTGAGACAAAATATCTGACACCCAAAGTTAAAGGAGGAAAGGTTTATTTAGCTCAGTTTGTAGAAGTTTCAGTTCATAGTTGGCTGGCTCCATGGCAGGTGGTATGGCAGAGGAGAAACAGTTTCTGGTGGGCAGAAGACAGCAAAACCAACTGAGTGACCAGCAAATACTAAAGCTCTTTCTGTCCCTTATATCTTATCCAGGCTACTGTTGAGCAGGTATCACTCATTCCCTTAATCCTAGCACTGCTGAATAAATCCCAGCATCACATCTTTGATTCTAGCAGCAAACACTCTAGACCCAGCCACCTCTGAAAATCTGTACCTATGACTGCATGAGGCTTTAGGGAAACATCTAGATATAAGTCATAACATTCTACTCCTGGACCCCCAAAAACCAAGGTACATCCCTTTATGCAAAAGGAACTTAGTCCATCTCTAAGAGTTGTCAAAGTCCTAACAGTTTCAGCATTGCATAAAAGTCCACATTCAACGTCTCTTCTGAGAGTTAAGGCAAACTCAACTGGGAACCCTGTGCAAATTAAAAGAAAGTCAAACACTTCCAACATTCACTGACACAAGATACAGGTTTCTATTCCAAAAGACACAAAAATGGGGATAGAAAGTAATGGGAATAGAGCAAGTCAAAAATCCAGCAGGACAAACATTAAATCTTATATTTCCACATCCAGCATCTGAGGCAACCTGTGGCAAGATGTGAACTTCAAAGGGCTTGGTTGGCTCTGCCCATATTACATTGCCTGTGATTGTATCTCCCACAGGTTTTCCCTTGGGTCAGCTTTGCTCCCTCCTTGCAGTTTTCCTCAGATGATTCATGTTTCTCCATACTTTTAGGATCTCTATTGAACCTTTGACTTCACACTCACAGTTTCACACACTGCCTTCTCAGGAGCATACTTCCTGGCTTCCCAGGCCTTCTTCTGAAATCTGGGTGGAAGCCTTTTTGACACCATAACTCTTGCATTCTGCATGTGTCTAAAACCAGCACCATATGGATGATGCCAAGGTCTGCTGCCAGCTGAAGCAGTAGCCAGGCTTCCTTCTCTCTGGGCTAGAGGGGTCAAGTGTCTATTAACCAGATCCCGAGGAACACCTTTCCTAGGCTGCTGCCATTCTGGAACATGATGATCAAAGCCAAGTCTTTCACTTTACCAGTTTTGAGGCTGGTTTCCTGGTGGTTCTTGTGATGTCCTCAGACCATCTTTTATTTTGTCTTATTTTGAAATACTTGGCTTCTTGCTAGGCTTTTCAGCAAACAATTTTTCCTCTGTTCCACCTTTGCAGACCTCAACTTTACTGGAGCTTCCTTTCTGGACAAACTGAAAACATTTTAAAGGGCTCCTTGCTCTTGAGTCTTAACATAAATCAGACTAAAAGTCCCCAACATTAGCCATGCCATCACCTCAACATTAGACTGCTTTGAAATTTCTTGTCAGATTAGTCTGTTCCCCCTAATCTCAGTCTCAGGCAAAATCTCTGAACATGAACAAAATTCAGACATAATTTCTGCCAAAGAATAACACACATGTTCTGGAGCCTAAAAGCCAATGTGGTCCTTCCTCCCAGCAGAAAACTCTTGAGCCTGATCTTTACCAGTAGCATTACTATCAGTATACTGGGCTTCTGAGCTCTGACCAGAATCCCCCATCAAGTACAGCCTCAGAAATTCTAGGATTGATTTTTCAGCCAACAACTCTTAACCTTTTTAAATTCTTCCCACAAGCCAGTCCCAAAGGTTTCTAAATCACAAGGTCAGGTGTAGTCACAGCAACAACCCCACCTCTCTGCTACCAAATTCTGTCTTCGTTACTTTTCTGGTTGCTAAGACAAAATATCTGACACCCAATGTTAAAGGAACAATGGTTTAATTAGCTCACAGTTTGTAGAGGTTTCCTTTCATAGTTGTCTGGCTCCAAGGCAGGGTGACATGACAGAGGAGAAACGGTTCATGGTGGGGAGAAGACAAAAAAAAAGCAAGCAAACAACAAGCAATGAACACTGCAGCTCTTTCTCTTTTGTATGACTTGCATGGGGCTTTGGGGGGACATCTAGATGTAAGCTATATTTACACAAAAGCTATAACATACATACAAGCTATAACACTACCTATCGTCTATCTCTTTTTATATCTATTTGTGCTAATGAGATTTGAAAATGGAGACTTTTCACTGAGTTATGTCCTCAGTCTTGTTTATTGTTTTGTTCTAAGACATGGTCTCATCAATTCTGTAAGTTGCTCAGGCTGGGATCTAACTTGCATTTCTCCTGCTTCTGCTTTTCAGAGTTCTGGATTACAGGTGTGCACCACCATACCTTGCTCCATATTTGTATTTCTTGTTTTGACAAGTCACTAAATGTGAAAGGAAATAATTTATCATACATTTGCAATGTATGTATAAGTGGTCAATTACAATGACTACAAAGAGTTATGCCTTTAATTCCTGAAGTGTCTGTCACATCTAATATAATATGACCTGGCAATATCAGTCAGAAACAGGGGAACATGTTGAACTGTACCATAAAAGTGCAATTGGAAGAGCCAGACTATAGGAGAAACTTCAGCTCAGTTCATTAACAATCAAATTCCAAGAAAAAGAAAGGAATTCATGGGGGACCAATAAAAACTCACAAAAATTATAACAATTTAAAAAGGGAAAGATAAACATAATATCACTGGATGTATATCTGTGCTATAAATGTATAAAAATGAATCATTATTATAAGACTCAGAAAAATAGTTTCTCATGGGAAAATAGAGTATTGGTATTATAGTTGAGATATATGAGCTGGCAAAATACAATATTGTGTAATGAATATAAAGTGGTTATAAAGGTGTTAGCCTAGAAATAATTCTTTACATATTATGTTTGTTTGTCCAGTTCTTAATACTGTATTTGCATTATAATGCATGATAAAATTGTTATATGTTGCTTCAGAGAACTGTGTGCTTCAATTACAGGCTAAACCCAAATAGATTTTAAAAAGAAGAAGGAAAAAAAAAAGAAAAACTAACAGGTAACAAAATGAACAGAATACAGCCATTGTTATGATAACTTTATACATTTGGTATAATAGAACTTCATGGGTATGGTGGTGAGTTTTGCCTAGCTAAGGAAAGAAATGGCTTTGGAGAAGAAATAATCCAATGCTGAAGCTGAATGTTTAAAGATCACTCACTGTCTTCAAATGGACAAGATAATGAGGCAATCTAGAAAGGAGTCAATTATTTTTACTAAGGATTTTTAAAAGGTAAAATCATACGGTATGCCCAGCATGTGCAACCCCCTGGGTTCAATCTCCATTTCTGATGAAAAAGATAAAATTATAGTTCTCCTGAAAATATATATCTAAAATTTTATTTAACTCACTAACTAATGAAGGAATCAATAAAATGGTAGATGTCATTCAAAGAGAATCTAAATATGCATATATATACACACACACACACACACACGCACACATATTGGTCACTAAGAATGCTAAAATAAATTAATAAATAGATATAAAATTCATCAATATCCATTGAACAACAGTTAAATACATCCTCACTGGACAAATGTGCATATATTTGAACAAGCATGTGAATCACTATCAGTGCTAAATAATTTAGAGAACTGTGAAATACCTCAAAGACTATGAAAAGGGAAATGACTCCAAACTGGGCAGGACAGTCAGTCAAAGTCTTTGAAACTCTTCTTGGCAGCATAAAGACCAAGTATTACAAAATGGAAGTTTTTGCATATCTTACTGCATGAATGGCAATAATAATGTATAGCTGAAGTTAAAAAGATAGAAGTGACAGGATGAGAAATGAGGTTGAAAGCCGAGTCGGGCCTTTCATTTTGTTTCATGTTAGGAAATGAGCAGAGGCAAATAAGAGTGGTCCTAGTGGTCATTTCCTCTTCCATTCAGTAGCTTAGGAAGATTATTGCACAACATTTTGAGTTGATTCTGCAAAAAGAATGTTGTTAGATGAAGAAGTTCCCCTTTTCTAATAAGCACATTTCCTCAACCAGGATGTTCTCTTTGCTACTCAGATGCTATCTGTCCTCCTTTTCTTATAAATGTTTTATTAGTATGTTTGCAGTACATAGCATTTACATTTCTTGTGTGCAGTTGGTACAAGTACATAACACATCTTAATTCCTTTTTCATCCAGTTACCCCCCCCCTTATAGCTTGATCCCCTTCCTTTTTGAGAACAATCTCTCTACTCTCTATTATTTCTTTTATTTTGATCTTTAGTTATAATTTGGGTTTCTCATAAATAATTTGAGCAGTTATAGTGAAGTGTCTTTCTAGGAGTCTGATAATGAGTCAAGCTCCTTGAACCAGTTATAAGCATGCTTTAATATGGAATAATGCAATGTGGAAGCTCATATATACTTTGCTGCTTCTCTACTTATGAGCTTCCTTAAAAAAACATATTTAATATTTTTGCTGTGTGCATTAGGAATTTGCATGAGTTTCTTCCACCTTTGCATTAGAGAAAATCAGGGAATTTGGGTTTTTTATTTATATTATTGTTACTGAGAGTAGTAATATTTTCATTTTTAAAATCAAAATTGTATTTTAGGAAGACATTTCAGTTTGATTAAATTATTTGGAGATGTTATAAATTTCAGAAGACCAAATGTTATCCAGTATTTGCAATATGCTGCTGGGTTGAAAAATAACCATATTACTATGACATATTACTATGACTATAATTGTGGAAAAGGAGTGTTGATTAGTTTTCTTAGTTACTTTCAAGTTGCCTTACCTCATACTATCTATACAATTAACTCTCAAAACAGCTAGTAAAATATTATGTTGACTTTTGACTACTGGTTCTCTAGCAAAACTTGGATTTCCAAGAAAATTGTAAACCTTCACACCTTCAGATAGAACTCATTAGAGAATCAGTCCTTCATTTGTGAATACATATTTGGCTTCCAGACTAATATTTTTAATTACATCCACAGAGATCTAGTTCTTCCTTATTTCAATCATCTTATTTTCCTTAAAATTCATCTCTTATACAAGCCTATACTTTTGCCCACAGTCTAGTTCTTGGAGAGTGCACATTCAAGGTGCAATTATATGGTTTCTCTGTCCTCTGGTGTTTCTGATAATTGGTTTCGAGGTTCTGAGAAAAGATCAGAATCAAATTTAGTCTCTTCAGCAACTCCAAACAGGATTTGACAAGAACATAGAAAAAAACATGTCTCCTTTCCTCTCAGTGATCTTATAAATGACTAAAGTTAATGCCTAGATCTAATTATTTTCTAGGGGTTAGAAAACATAAAATTCTCATACTATTTTTCATTTTTATTCATTTGTTAGGAAAATTTTATAAAGAACCATATCAACTATCTTGTTACACTTTAGAATTAATAGAAAATGAAGAATACTTAATTTTTGCCTTTACTAACCAATTTTCATGAAAATTAATTAGTCTCTATAATCCTGTGGAAGTGAACAATTGTCCTTTAATGTCATAATGTACTCACAGATATAAATGTTTGACCTATTTGATCATTGTAATTATCAAAATTACTGATGCTCAAATAAACTTGTTTTAGCTAATGAAAGACTCAAAAATTTGGCTCCTAAGCAATTTAAAATTTATTCTATTATTTTTTGATAGCTACCTTATGAACTGGTATGATATAATTTGCTCAGCTTGCAAGTTTCCTGTCTGAGACCTGCTATCGACAATGTCTCCACTAAATCTGGGTTGCTTTGAGTGAAGACTGACATTTCAAGATGACAATCTTGGTCTCACTGCAGCTACATTAATTTTTCTAGTTCTCTGTAAAAAGGTAGGAAATATTTAAAGGTAGCAAAACTGACTAGCTCTGTTCACCATGAGAAGGCTAGAAACAACGACCAATTCAGTAGCAACTATCTAAATATATCATACATTTGTGATCAAATTTAAAGACAAAACTTTTAGTTAAATGATTTTCAATTGCATCTGTATGTCTTTTTGTTCACATTAAGAATTTTGCTTCTCAAATACACAGCAAATGATAAATTAAAACAGGCACTCCATTCTTAAATAATAATATTAGTTGGGTTTTTTGGGGTTTTTTTTTTGGTACCAGGGATCGAACTCGGGTCCTTGCTCATGCGCAGCAGGCAGCGAAACCACTGAGCTAAATCCCTGGCCCCTTAAATAATATTAATACTACCACCATTGTGATTACTGAAATTAAATAAACTGAGGCTAAAGAGCTTTATTGAACCTTGTTTAATCCTCAAAATATAATAAAACTAATTTCACATGAAAATAGAAATTTAGAAATATATTAGTTCAAGCTCCATGCAAATTTATCGTGAGAAAAGAAAAACATAATTATGTAAATGCACATGTGCATAAAAAATATATTTGAACTCTATCCTCATTTTAGAAGTTCTTAATTTCTAGTGCCAAGTAAAAGAAAACCAGGATTTCACCTTTCAACTCATAATACTTAAGTCAAAGTCAATGATAAAAAACTAGGAAATAATTCGGAATTAAAACCTTAGGAAATTATAATCTACAGAAAAGAATATTTGAACTAATGATATTTATAAAGAATTATACCTATTGAAAAATTTATGAAATTCAATTGGAAATCAAGAGTAATTATTTGAACAATAAGAGTAATAAAATAACTCAATAAAGTAATAGGGTATAATACTTATAGAAATTTT
Organism: Heterocephalus glaber; assembly: GCF_053883595.1. NCBI lineage: Eukaryota > Metazoa > Chordata > Mammalia > Rodentia > Bathyergidae > Heterocephalus > Heterocephalus glaber. The sequence goes on from NW_028258372.1 coordinate 29,382,037, forward strand.
ATATAATTATATAATAGATTACTATATTGGACACTATTAACAATTATATGCATACTAATCATAAGTATATATTATCAAAGTATAGAATTATATTTTAATACTATGTCTTGTGTTGTTAAATGTAACATAATTTAAATTATATTTTTTGAAAGATAGCCATGGTCATGAGAGATGAACTAATATAAAATATTCTTTCCATTCAAAAACAATTTGAAAATTGGAAAAATATGTAATACAATTGTTTTCAGATATTGAAAATAAGCATCATAAAACTGTGATCCTTAACACAAGTAATCCATATGTCTTCAGTTACATTTGTTTAAGACTAGAGTACAGGAAGGGATCTATATCTCACTTATAGGCTTAGAAGTTTAAAATACTACTTTTTAAATTGAGTAAAAAGTACTATTTTGACTTGAGAAAAGTGATTGAAAGTTCAATGAGATCAGGAAGGCTGAAACTTGCAGGATAATGTATTAGAAACAATACAATAAAAAAGTATACAAAAGTATGTCTGATTCTGACTGTATATCAAACAGTTCTTGGTACAGGATTAAAACTCTATGACTACTGGCAAAAGATGGGTACCATGGCCTGTAGGTTCACATACACAGAAAGGAACCACACATCTCACTCCCAGTTCTGCTTCAGAACTTTACATAGATCTTTGAAATACTTTACTTGTGCCCATATTTTCACAATTTATTTATTTATAATTCTGTCACTTAGTAGATAGCACATCTTGCACAGAATTTCAACAAGCCTTAGAAACAATAGTTCAATAATTCTAAGTCTCTCACTTGTCTGAATATAATAGTTCAAATACAGTTAGGGATTGTATGATGTCCATGTTTCTAGGATTTTCCCCTTGCTGTCATTCACCTTTACAAAATGCCTCATATAAACATAAAGATGCTAAAAACTACTAGGAGATAACCACGATAGAAACACAGTGTACATTCTTAGTGTACAGCTCTAAATAAACTTGCCACAAAATGCTGTCATATATAATATTTTTAACAGCCAATTTTTAGTCAAGGTGAAAAATTTAAACTTATGTACAAAGTAAATCATAGAATCAGGAGGCTATATGTATAAATATATAATAAGTCTGGTTCAATTTCAAATTAGTAAATGTTTTGAACTCCAAGGTGCTATTTCTGATAACTATTGTCTTGATAAATAAAAAATTCAAAAAGACTGAAAATACAATAATATTTACAGTGTGGAGCTTGGTTTTTTAGCTCATACAATTCTAGATGAATGAAATCATTCATTACTGGAGATCAAAGAATCCTGGAAAGACCAGTGCACATGCTATTGGTGATCAAAGGCTCTGTTAATTCCAGATCTTCCACTGCTCCCTCTCTCAGACTTTGCAGGAATGAATCACTTAATATGGGTGATCCTTTGTTTCTTTTTCTATATATTGTGAATTACGGACTAGATCAGTATTTCTCAGACCTTTGGATTTCAATAAACAGTGAAAAAAGTGGAGGCTGAACAAATTTGGATTTGTCAGTTTTTCTTTGCATAAACCAAAACACAAACTTTCATCTCTAATTAAAACATTTCATTGAAAAAATATTTTTAACAGAAAAGCCAAGAGCACAAATTCAAAATAGAAAAATTCATTTGTATTTTCAAAATAAGAGTATTGATGGAGGGGAGAAATGGGGATTAAAAAAAGAATTAAGATGTGTTATGTAAGTGCACCAGTTCCACACAAGGAATCTAAACATCGTATTTGCAAACATGTACAAAACAAACTAAGGGGTAAGAAATGGATAGAGGGAGGAGGTAGAGAAGGAACAGGGGATGAAAAGTAAATTAGGATGTTTTATGTATATGTACCAATCTTCCAAGAGGAATGTAGACATCATGTACCACTACTGTGTACTAATCAAAAATATGAAAAAACAAGAGTAGAGTTTTGAGACAAAAACATCCCATTCTGTTTTTTCCACTGTACTGCATACTAATAAAAATTCAAAAATATCCCAAATCTTTCTATGGGTCCATGGTTAGAAATTACTAAATTAAGTGCTTTATACAGTCTCTTTCAATTACAAAACATTTATAGGTAGTCTTATTTTGATACAATATGTTAAGCAAATATAATTGAGACTAAATAACATCATGTGAATGAAATGTAAATCAACTAACTCGATGTACTAAAAATAAAATTGTATTTTGTGGAATAGAAGAAAATTTCTTCTAATGTTTGATATAAAAATTTTCACAATACATTTTATACACATTAAAAGACTTTTTGAAAGTTCTTAAGGGAAATGACAGTGTCTATTAATGAATCATTCTGGTTACACAAACTTGAAAGAGAAGTTGCACTGTGGTAATACCAGTCTTTATCTTGGAGACCAAGAGTCATTTTGCAAATGTGTAATATCATTTCCCTAAATAGCTAAGGTCAAAATTGTACTTCAGTTCCTCAGTTCTACATTCTTGCACAGACAGAAACACAGCTCTTGACTTGGTGTGTGTGTGTGTGTGTGTGAGTGTGTGTCTGTGTGTGTGTGCGCGTGTATGTGTGAGCACTACTGATAGAGTTGAGACAGCTTTTTATTCTTCCATTTATAACTATGGTATAGCATTAACCCATGAACTAGAGAACAATGTAGTAAACTAGATGTCTCCTTATTTTGGAGGTAAAAAATGGAAACATCATTAGTTTTCTCACTTAAATATGTGTGAATCAAAAGAAAAAATTTTCTTCAAGCTCATACATGGTACAGGAAAAGAAGAAACAAGCAAAGAGGCCAAAATCAGGTAAAACTATAAATTTTTAAATCTGTCTTATGCTTTTAAAAACATGATTGATGTTAAATTATTTGTTAGCACTTACTTTTGAAATATGTGGTTGAAAATATATTAATTGTTCCAGTGCAGAAAGAAAAATAACTTTTAAAATTTATTAGGAGTGAAGAACTCTTAAATCTAAAGTATTCTCATTTTTTTAAAGTATGACAATTTTACCCACACAAAGAACAAGAATAATCTTGGCTGAAATATTATCTCAAGTATTTATCTGTCCTGAAGCTAAAAGAAACATTTAACATATGCTTTCCTAATTCCTCTGCAAACGTAACATTTAAATATTATTCAAAAAGGTTTGTGAATGTGCGTGTGGGGGGTGTATTTGTGAGTATGTGGGTGGGTATTTACCAATTCCACACTTGTTTGGTAGGCAGAAGAGGGAATTTTACATTTCACATAAATTGTTCTGAAGCTAGTGCTGTTTTTTACAGAGCTAAGGAAAAAAGAAACAGGCTAAGTCTTCTTGTTGAGAAAGCTGAGTTACATGAAGAGACCCACTCCAGTAGATCTGGGCCTTTGGCCAAAGAAACGAGGTGATTAACTTTTGATGTTCAGGGGGAGATTTTGCTAATTCTGCAATTAAAGATTGAGAAAAGAGGAAATAGGGGATTTATATTTTATTGGAATTTACATAGTGAAATAAGGAAAATAAGAGATCTCAGTTTGATAAACTAGGACTAATTCTAAAATTTAAAAACATAGGTTGAATTAAATAATTATATGAATATTTAAATGTGGTCTTTAAAACATATACATGTCAATTTTAAACACTATATTTTACTTTATATAAGCTGTTATATTAATATCTTTTCACAGTGAAATGTCATAGAAAAGAACTCATCTCTTTCCTCAGTTGTTTGAAAATGCAGTTTAATAATGCAGAAATAAAGGATATTTTCTATTCTTATCATTTAATTCAAACAAAATAGAATAGCCTTAGCTTTGGATATTATTTTATTACAAATCTTCCAATTTTGAATATGACCAGGAAAACACTCAACTTCCTACATTATCAACATCACTAAAATATTTGTTGAATTTTTTTAAATGTTTTATATTTCATATCCTTTTGATACTTCTTTAGTTAAACTTCCTGTATCTGTTGAAAAAAAAAAAAACTTGCAGCATACTGTGGTTAGAGCTTCAAGGAAATTGCAGGAAAAAAGTTTGACTGAGGGATACATTTTATAAGTTTAGGTTTTCATTGTTGTTGAATTAAAGATAGTTTACTGAATCATTTTTATTTGCTCCAGAGCTGTTTAATGGATAATTATCTTCTTCCTTTAAAAATTACACCCATGAGGAAATCCATAGTGTTAACACATTGTTCAATAGGCAAATTTCAAAAGAAAATTGACCAATTATTTTAAAGTTTCTAATATAATTCTGACTTTCATGATATAAAAATCAAAATACAAACCCTGTAAAAAGCTGAAAAGAGCAGTAATATATCATATGCTTGAACAGATTCATAAACAGACTTTCTGCACGCTCCATTATAAAACATTTTGTTTCTTGAACAGTGTCTCCCCTGAAGAAGCAGTGAAATGGGGTGAATCATTTGACAAACTGCTTTCCCATAGAGGTTAGTGACATTTGCACCAAATACTTTATTCTTTAGTTGAAAATTTAACAAAGTATGCATGCAATTATACAAAACAGTCATAAAATTTTATATGATCGGTTACAATAATCTGAGTTTCAGATCAAAAGATGTAACTAAATAACAAAATAGCTAATGGAAGACATTTTTAAATTTTCTCATTATTGATGAAATATTCGTTATTTCTTTGTATCATGGAAATTTCAAAGTGTTTAATTTTTCTCAATTTTAAAAGATTTTCTATTTTATCTATGATTAGCAAGTGACCAATATTATTTTTAATGCTAATTGATCAAAAAATGTAAAGTAACTCCTTTGTGGACATTTAGGAAAATAGGTTTTTTAAAAAGCTTTTAAAGCAGAATTTTGTAGAAATGTTGAGAACTGGGTCTGTATTTAAGGTAGAGCGTTGTATACTAGATGGAGGATAAGGACAGAGTTGAGTCCCTAAGTGACCCTCGCACAGTGCGATAGACTGGTTTAGAAGGCAGGCTGCCTGGATTGATAATTTAGTCAGTTTGTACAGGTAGCAGGCAAACCAACAAGTTTCTCTTTATTAAGTCCATGATTTCCTTCAAGTAGCAAAACTGACAATTTGTACTGAGTAGGTAATGGGAAACCACACAATTTATTATTCTCCATACTGGCATGAACTGGTCCGCTGAAAAGCAATACTTCATTACCTCCTCCTCCACAAGCACACAGCTTTTGTTTGCACTGCAAATTTTTCCTGTTCCTTCACAAATTCTTGTTCTGAAGCACAAATTACTTTCAAGCTCTTCTCCAGACTGTCCCAAGATGAGGCTAGTCGACTCTCTCACTTCTGTATATAGCAGTGTCCAGTGGATTTCACATGCTAAGCTGCGTGCTGGGAGAAGTAGTTCTGATGCCAGAGAAGCTGGAAATGAAGTACTTGTAATTCAGCCTCAAATACCTTGCTCCATTTAATGAAACACCAACTTTTCTTGTCTGTCTTTATTTTCTGTATTTTCTCCTGCTTTATTGTTTAACTTTCTACATGGTGTTGGTGATATTTTTCTGAATTTACTGGCATAAAAATTCTCTTCCTGCTGATTGTCTCTGAAAATATTCCCTTTCCAAATGTAATAGATGTCTGCTTCTGAATTCTAATATTGACTCAAAGAAAGAAAAATACAGATAGAGAAATCAAATTTTTAATTTAGATAAGGGTATAATAAATGAGAATGGAGAGTAGTGGTAAGAAATGAAGCTTGCACTGATAAAAATGTAACACTATACTCCCTCCTTCTTATTTTACCTTAGTACCATTGCCACTCCTTATTTTGAGGAAGAGTACCTTAAATAGCTTTCCTCAAGTACACACTTTTCTTCATTTCCTGTAATTGTTTCTGATGAAAATTCTTGATATATATATATATATATGTCAAACCTGTGCCATTTTAATTGTCTTGTTTTCACTATTTTAATTAATACATAATAATTTAACATAATTATGTTGCATGGTGTGTTATTTTAACACACAAATATAATATGTAATGTCAAACCAGGGTAATTAGACTATATATAATATCAAACAGTTATTATTGCTTTCTGTTGGAAACACTCAAAATCCATTCTTTAAGCTATTTTAAAATACATAATAAATTATCATTAACTATAGTCATCCTGCTGTACTATAAAATGCTAGAACTTATTCTCCTCCCTATATTTCTGTAATGAATAAACAACCTTTCTCCATCTTCTGTTCTTCCCTACCCTTGTTTGTCCCTGGTAAACACTCTCTACTTTCTACTTTTAAGAGATAAACTTATCTAGTTTTCTCATATGATAAGATCATGCAATATATGTATTTGTGCCAGAGTCGACATAACATCCTTCTGTTCCTTCCATATTGCTGCAAATAACAGGATTCCATTTTTGTTTATTGCTGCATGCTATTCAGTTTTCATTATGTACCACATTTTATATATCTATTCATCCATGAATGGAAATCTAGCTCGATTCTATATTCTGGCTATTATGAACAGGGTTATCGTCACTCTCCTGCTACCACTGTTTTATTTCAGCCCCAATTATGGACATAATAGGTTAGTTACAGCAACCTACATAAATTTTTCTCCATAATTCATGTCTCCAAATTTGTTTTGTTTTAATCTTCTACATGCAACATTTCGGTATATCACTGCTCTTTAGTATCTTTACTAATGAGAACAAGGAGAAAAATGACCAAAAACGTAGAATTACATTTTTTAAACAACTTGACTAGATATCAGAGGAAACAAGATTTTTTTGCATCATCAAATCTAGCATGTAATCTGGAAAATATTAAGTGCTCACATAACGAAATTGAATTTGTTTCTAGGAAGACGTTATTCCAGAGTTCCTTTGAGATTTTATTTCTTGTTTTCTTCTGCAACATAAATGGTTGTAAGGTCTTAGTCAAACCCCCTAATCATTCAGAGTTTCAGTTTCCTCAGCTGTAAATAAAGATAATGTTTTTAGTTGCAATAGAAATGGATTTCTGTCAGGATTACATGAGATGATGAATATGAAACCAATAAAAGTTAGCTACTACACAAATGTCAATAACTACTGCTACAAGGAAAACTAATAATTACTAACAAGTTTACAAACCTTTTTCTATTTCCAATATACTTTAGCTGTATAATATTGAGCTAGAGGGTTAAAATTTCAATTGAAATCCACATGTGAACTGGATTTATTACTTTCATTTAATGCATTGTTATGCAACAATTTTGTCATACTTCCACTATCTAAAGTGAAGAAAGATTTAGCAAGATTGTTAGTTCTACCAAAAAGAAAAAAGAAAGAAGAAACTTTATGTGACATTCTGTAATTATTTTTGTTTAGTAGAAATCAAAATCAAATAGACAAAATGGAATGTGATACTCTTTTCTCTACTGGTAGAAATATTAAAGAGCTGTAAACTATTAGCAATTTAAATCAAAATGAGGTCATTTGAGTAACAAAATCAACACTTTAACATGAATATAATCTCTTATGATTAAAGGGCTTAAGAAATTATGTTACTTATTTTATTGAATCTATTTTCATAGCAATGCTAATTGTAATATTAAATTATAAAGTCTACAATAATTGCCTAAAATGCTCATAGTTGTAATGGTTAAATTCAATTTCAATATACATACATATATACCTGTGTGTGTGTGTGTGCGTGTGTGAGTGTTAGTATATATATATATTTGGGTATTTCATTTGATAAAAATTGGCTGGGGATTTAACTCAGTGGTTCTGCCGCCTGCCTCATGGGTGCAAGGTCCCGAGTTCAATCCCCAGTACAAAAAAAAAAAGACAATATTAAAACCTCTATAGACTGACTTTTAGCATCTTTAGGAATGGAACCACAGAATAGAAGGTTCTTACCCTGTGTTTTAGGGGATTAATCAAAATCCAGTAGCTGGAAAAAGAGAAAAAAGAGACCATACAAGCAGGGAGCAATATAAGCATGAGGCTTTAAGCAAAGTTATTTATTTAAAGAATTAAAAATGAAGCATCTCTTTATCAATAAACATTATTTGAAGAAGGGAGAGTAGACTTAGGATGACAGATAAGACCAATGAAACCAAAAGAGAAAAAACTGATTTTTGTTGTGTTCCACAGAAATGAAATTATCCAGGGAGGTATTTTAATAATTCTACAATTTTATTCAAATATAATTCATTTAGTTTAATGCACTTACATAGAGAAGTAAACTTCAATAAATACAGTATGGATTTTAGTTAATGTTAATATATCAAAGTAGGATTCTTCATAATAGCATATGTACCATATCAATAATATATCAATTACAAGGAAAAATTGAATGTAAGGTATATGGGAACCCCATACTATCTTCATACCTTCTATAAATTTAAATCTTTTCTTCAAGAAAATATGTATTTAAAAAACTAACTCAAGCATGTTATATAATGAATTTTAACACAATGAATCCAGCAATAACTTTTACCTTCACTTGTTTTTATGCACTAGTAAGACATATTTTCTAAGATTCTCATTTGTTGCTATATTTATTGGAAGTTACAAAATGAATCATAAAATGTTATAACTTAAAATTATATATATACATTAGTAATTTCCAAGTGCTACATGACAAAAATAGAGTACTAATATATTGAGAACCAGTATCAGACTATATCTGCCATTCATGATCAATTTCAAATTGAGACTTCATCAGTCTTCTTAATGAGTAACTTTATAAATGTTATCACTTTGAATATATGAAATAAATCCAAATAAAATATTATATATTTATACTATGTATACATCTGTGTTTATTTATATACATATATGTATATGGTTCTGTGTAAGGCATCTTTGAAGGCAAAATAATACCATTAACTAATACATAACTTTTTAAATAATTAGGTAGTTTTTAAAGTGCTATAGAATTTGCAACATATTGTGTAGACTTCAGAAAGTCACTAAATGAGATTAAACAGATGCATGCAAGAATTCAACAGGCAGAAGAAAAAGTCATTCCTGATCAGAGAAAATAGCATGAAAAATGATGAGAGAAATAAGAAAGTTTTATATAATCTGAAAAAGCAAGCAGTTCACTTTTATTGAAGCAGACATTAATGAAGAAAAATATTTGAAAATCAAATTGGTGACAGGTTTTGGGAGACTTTGTGCATTCAAAAACTAAGTCTCTTGGATGGAAAGTTAAATGCTATGATTGGACTACCTCTAATACTCTTAAAATATAAAAACTTCCTTTGAAGTAAGAAGCATTGCGGAAAGAAAACTTTCCAAATTACTGAATGTATATGAATTATGTAGAACTTGAAGATGAAGATGAAGGAATAAGCAACAAAAAGGATGAACAAAAAATCTCTAGATTTTATTGGCATATTGATAACATGTTTCTTGTTATAGATGAGAAATAGAATGGGAAGGATGAGACATGTGAGACAGTAACAGGATGCAGTCTGAACTTGTTTAGTTGATGGGAAGCCATATCAGAAGTTCTGCAGAGTTTTGTAGGTGCATACCTAAAATATGAAAGCGTGACTGATGCATAGATAGAGATGTTCCTGTTTCAGGTGATAATTGAGGATTTGAAAGAGAATGCTATTGGCTATGAAAAGAGTCTTTACCAATGAGAAAACCTTTGCACTACTACATTATTGTTACGCTTTTTCTGTGCATCCTTTTTCACAGTCCTTGCAAATAATACCAATATTTTTTGACTTTTATTAAAGATTTTCATTTGGACTTACTGCACTTTTAATTGTAGCTCTCATAAATATATTCCTGAGAACAATTCACACAATATATAAGGGTAGGAGTGGAATCTGTATGTCATTATACAACCTTGGTTAAAATATACGGATTGACTACACTGCAGAAAATACTCATTACTGTCTTTGAAGGTCTGAAAAGAAATGCATACCTCATTTTTAGGGAAGGAGATGAGTACTTCCCCTTATACTTTTCACTTTGTGGCTTTTCAAGTCACTCTTGCCAATTTCAGTTAACCAATTAGCAATTCTCTGAGGATTCTAATGTTCTACAAGTTAAATTTCTGAAGCAAGCTGACCTATAGAAAACATTTTCTTTTTTAAAGGATTAAAATAAGTAAATTCACTTTTAATTGGAAAAGCATCTTGTAAATAAGTCATTATTGCAAAAGAAATAACACATTCTATGGCAGGTCAGAGCTGCAAAGCCTAACAAACTGTCTAGCACTTAGGACATTATACAGTATTTGGGCTTCCAAATTCAAAGTTTCTTAACTTTTTGTTTCATTTGGTTTGTTGGCATCAGAAAAAACTCCAACAGATGCCAGAGTTTCAATTTAGAAACATGCAATTACAAGGATTTCATGTTTGTATGACACATTGAGCCAGCTTCTTTCGGTGTTGAATTCTAACCCCAGGTCTGTCGAGCGCTTTGGCAGCTGCTTTCACCACTGCAGCCTTTTGAAGTGCTGTGTAGTAAGTCACTGCCGTGTGTAAGAAATGGTTCTATTGTGACCTGACTTAACGTGGTTGTCCAAAGTGAGGAAGAGAAACAGAAAGTAATAAATGCACTGGGATAATCTTACACAACATTGCATATTACTTTTTTTAAAAGCAATTTACTTAAAATTTTAAATAAATGAACACCTCATTTATCTTTTACTCATTTCTTGAATTAGTATTCATTTTTCACTGTTATATTTGTATTATCCCAACAAAATACATTCATTTTGGTTCATATATCATGAACAGAGAAGCACAAAAATGGCACTTTTCCTCATAGTAGCACTCTGGCTTCATTTTGAATATCTATATCAAACTCAAGACTAACTCTGCTAACAAAAGGCTGGAATAATATTCCAGAGAGCAGCAGCTGGTGCAGGCTCAACAGTCCTGAACTGTAAACTATTAAAGGACTACATTTGATATAATGCTTAGGCTATTATTTAGAAGACTTCTATTTGAATTCCTTGCAAGTTGACTTTCTTCTGCTGCTCCAAGCAAAATGAGTGTAATTACCCTTCTTCAGTCTTTGGTACATATATGCCTGTTTTGCCTATTAATTTCCAACCTCTTTAACAGTAAAGCCTTTGCCATCTTCATGGCAGTTTAGTGATAAATGTTTCAGGGTTTTAAGCAAGATAAATCTAGGTTCACTCATTTCACCAGCTGTAAGATGTAGAGCAACTTAAGTTTCTGAACATCAACTGCTTCAACTGTAAAGACTGTAAAGTATGGCAAGATGTACTGTACTCCATAGGGCTGATGCAAAAAACTAAATAGAATTTTTCCAATAAAAAAAAGATACTAATGTCTGGAGACCTTAGCAGACACTCAAAAATTTTAACTATTACAATTAATTTTATTTCATGCATGCATGTAACACAGTCCTCATATTCATACTAGGTGATTCATAAATAAGAGAAAGAAATTTTTAATAATTAATAATTTCAGTTGTCTGGATTATGGACAATTCCTTTCAGGTATTATTACAAAATGTTTTATTATAACTGAAATCTTTTAAGAGGAAAGTAATGACTATATTTTTCTTAAATTATCACAATTATTTATTAGCTCATTTTAGGAATAGTTTGATATTAAAATTTGTTCAATCTATACATGATTATATATGACTTATGGATAAAATAAATTGAAATTAAATAGTTCTTCACTGGGGCCAATGCAACTTTTTGCATAAACAAAATATATAAATATTTGGTTTCCTACTAGATCTGACCTGGACCAGAATATTCCCTTATTAAAATATAACAGATATTTTATTTTGTCAACTTTGCTTCAATTTTTATTTAAATATTAACAAGACCAACTAAGAACAACCTAAATTCTTATTGTGGAATAAACAAATGGAAAATTCCCAGTGATACACATTTAATATCAATAGAGAGCAAATTTTCATAATAATACTTTTTGATTTTTAAATTTGAGTTATCTAGAAATGTTTTCATAATCCTTTTGGTCTTTCCTCAATTATTTCCTAATATCTAGCCAAGAAATTCTCTACAAAAGTCTAGTTTATAGCAATTACCAAGTAATGCATATCAACATACTGACCCTGCAGTAAGAAATTTTAGAATTCTATTAGGAAAGTATGAAGAACCTATCAGTTCTGAAAATGATTATTAGAGACAAATTAAGAGATTATATAAATATATATATGTGGGTATGTATGTTAATTTTAGATTACAAACTAATAAAGAACAGATATTAATTTTGGAGAAAAAGGGCAAACATTTTAGAAATTTGAAAGAGGAAGTAAGAAGGTGCTAAGCAGCTATATTTTTAATCACAACAAGTATTTATCAAGGGAATCAAGCCATTTGGTGCAGAACTGGTTGTTTTTGATGTGGTTTTCCTTTTACAGACCTAAACATGCCCCACATTTCAAATTCTATTAACTTCAGTTTCGAAGTTGAAAATGATGTTTTGCCTTAGTCTCCTATTTCCTTCAGGAATTATTGCAGAATAAGGTAGAGGAGAAACAAAGACAAAAAGAAAGTAATACCAAACTGACTAGGCAATAAAACGTTTTCAAATTTACATAAATAGAAAATAAGACTTTTTTTCAAGCTATTATCAATCAGTAGCTACCTGATTCTTATTAAGCCTACTTCTTCAAATTATCATCATAAAACTCATTTCATCTAAAATCTTGAAAGGATATGGCAATTAAATTTCAAAAATTAAAAGAATGTACTTTCTCTTGGATAATAGTAATGACATAAACTGCTTCTTTCTTTTTTTTTTTACAAATTCAGGCACTGAGATGCATGTGGTGTAAGGACTCATGGGAAGGAAAATCAAACAAGAACACACTAGCAAACATTTCTATGGGTACTTATTGCTAATAAACCATGGTAAAACCAGCATGTTTGACTCCCTATTGTTTATTTTGGCAGCTATTTAGGTTTAAAAACACTAAAACTAGAAAAAGACCATTAACTTTACACTGAAAAACCTATATGTTTTTAGGTATTTGGAGGAAATCTGCTATGTATCAAAATGCTTGAAAGAATCATTGACATTTATGTTTCCCTTTTACATTCTGAGAAAAAGCATACTGTTCATGTGAGAAATAAATCTTGAAAATAATACACTAACTGAGCTACAGAAATAAGAAGAGTAATAAATATCACTCACATTGATCACATTTGATGCTTCTTAATAATCAGAGCTTGCTGGCTCCAGGAACACTTCCATATGATGGTTGTGCTAGAGTTGGAATTAATTTACCCGCCTCTAACAACTGTAGATAAGTTCTTCAAGCTACTTATAGCTGTAAAATGGCTTCTCAAATCTTGTTGGGCCTAATCTTTCTTCTTCTCCCTACTTTCTTCACTGGCATCTTGTGCTCATTAACTACTAACTTCTGGGGCTTAGGACAATTTGGCGAGGAAAAGAAGTAGCAGAACCTCCACTTTCCCCAGTGAAAACTCTAATGAAAGCACTGAGGTAGAAGAAACCTGTGTCGTGGTAGGGATCAGAGATGTCCCGTCCACTGATGCTTGGAGATATTTGGTGGTTGTCACATATTTTTCTTACTGTTAATTTCTTACACATTAAGTTCCTGAAACTTTATCATATTTAAAATATTGCTTACAACATAAAAACTGCTACTTCATGACAAATAGAGCTAATATTATTTACAGGAGAAATAAATCATGATATATAAAGTGTAATTTGAGGACTGTACTAATTTTGTTTTCCTGCTAGAAGACATAACCTAAACTTTAGTAATTAAAATAAACATTTATTAGTTAACAGTTTTGTAGTTCTGGAGTCCACTATGCCTACCATCAGAATAAAATCAAAGCTTTAGCATGCTGTCATCTTTTCTGGAGGGTCCAAGGGAGAATGTCTTCCATGATATTTCAGGTCACTCACAGAATTAAGCTCTTCAGAGTTTTACACTAAGTTCTTCATTCTCTTGTTGGATGCAAATATAGGGTCAGTCCCACCTTCTAGAATTCACAACATCTATGCTTCATGTCTTCCTTTCCCATCTTTGAAGCCGGCAACCAGTGTCAAGTCTTTCTTATGTAGCATCTCTGGACTTGTGGTTGGGTTTGATCTACCTAGATAATCTCATCTTAAGGTACTTAGCCATTGTCAAATCTGCAAAGTTCTTTTACATATGAGGCAATATATTCACAGGTTATGGATCTTAGGGCTATTATACTGTCCACTACAAGAAATATTATCTTCCTGAGTAAATAAACTTCCATAGTTTTTGAAAAGGGAGATCTAGGCAATTACATTTACCTGAAATTTAGTTTCTCCATCCATATAAGAATTTAGGATATATTTTAGGCAGCTGTTGAAAACAAATTAAATGAGGTAATATAGACTGAGAACTCTTAAATTTTTAAAACATGCAAAAAATATAAAACTTTTCTGTTACTGCCATCATTCTACCAAAAGAAATTTATTCTTCTTGCTTCATTATTTAGGGACTCTATAAAGAAGAGTTCTACACAGTATAATATAAGAAATGGAAATATACCTGAAAATAAGTTGTGCAGACATAAAAATTTATAAATTCTTTTTGTTCCAGAATTTTTTGGCCCTACTGCCAGAATATCTACTTCCTCTTTTAAAAATTGCTGGAGTTAATATTATTTCAGAATCTTTGCACCTGTTATCATGAGAAATATTGCTATATAATAGTTTTCTTTTTCTTTTATTTTTGTTCGTCTTATTTGCAGGGAAGAGAAAATGATATATATATCATATTTGGGTTTTAGAGTTATCCTAGCTTCATGAAATGAGATGGAAAGAAACAATTCCTTCTCTGTTTTTTAGAAGAAATTATAAAAGATTAGAATTTTTTCTTAAAAGTTTCATGGAATTCACAAAACCTAGGCCAAAAGGTTGTATTGTTATTTGTTTGTTTGTTTGTTTGTTTGAAGAGGCTTTTTTTAAAAAAATGAAATCTACTTGTTTATTGAGGTATGCTATTAGACTTTTAAATTTCTTTTGGTGTCAATTTGAGTGGGCTTTATGTATAACCTTTTATTGGTACATTTTAGGTGTACAATATAATGACATTCATCATTGGAGATATGCACCTTTACTTACTCTCTTGGTTCTTATTTTTGCCCCTTCCCCTGACCTCCCTTCAACCCCTCCATCCCTCCCAATTTACAAAGACTTCGTTTCCATTTTTTCATTTTCTCATATTAATTCTATTCCCTTCTTTCCTTTCCCCTACCCTCCCACTGCCCCCTCCCCTTTGCCCCTTTTCTTCCTGAGTGAGCTTTATAATTTATTGTAATTCTCTCTTTTCTTATTATATTTATTGACATAAAGTCATTCAGAACATTCATTTAGTATTTATGTAATATCTGTAAAATCTCTGGTAATATCCCTGATTTTCTTTGTAATGTAAAATAGGCTTTTAAGGGATTTTATTAATGTTTTCAAAGAACTTTGACTTTGGTAATTTTCTTTCTAGTTTTTTTTTCTGTGACAAAGAGTTCTGTTGTTTTTGTTTTTATTATCCATTTGCATTCTAGTTAATGTGAGTTCCACTTGTTCTTGTTTCTCAAACTTCTTAAAATGGAAATTTAGATCTTTATTTTTATGACATTTTTCTCTTACTAGTGTAACATTTCATGCAATAAATTTCCCTCTAATCACCAATGAAGGTACATTCCACACATTTTAATGTGCTATACTTCTACTGTAGTTTAATTGTAAATAATTTCTAACTTCCTCTTGAGTTCTTTGATCTTCTTTGCTTTATTTTCAAATATTCAAGGGGCCCTTTTAGCTTTGTTATGAGTGTCAAGTTTTAATCCAGAACCCCTACTAGAAAAGATGTACTCTTTATGATATCAAACTTTTAAAATAAATGTATGACTCATTTTATGTTCTAGAATGTAATGTATCTTTGATAACCGTCCTTCTGCACTTGAAAAGCTGTGATGAGTGTTTTATAATTGTCAATTAGGTTGACTTAGTTAAAAATGTTTTTCACATTTTATATGTCACTGATATTCTACTTTTTTTATCAATTAATGAGCTGAGTTACTATCTGTACCTATAATTATAATTTTTTCTATTTTTAGTTCAATTGGTTTGCTTCATATATTTTGAAACTCTGGATTAAGATTATACATATGTGGAATTCTTATATACTATTAGTGATTGATTATTTTATAATTATGAAATCAAAATACTTTTTATTTTGAAATCATTTTATCTGGCCACATTAGATGTTTTATTCAGGTTTCTTTTATTAACATCTTTTTGTATCATTTTCTTTCTTTTTCTTCATCTCCCTGATCTGAGTTTCTTCTTGTCAGTATATAGTCTGGTTTTAATTTTTAATTAACCCTGATAATTTGACTGACTTTTAATTGGAGTGTTTAGTCCATTTAAATTTAATGTCATCCTTGATATAGATGGAATTGCATCTATCATTCTACTATTTATTTTTGTCCAATTTCATAGCTATTTATCCTCAGAGGGTGAGTCTGAATTTTGTTACCCTGTCATGGCCCTTCTCTTTTATATGTGTTTAAAATTAATTTTATCAGTATATTTTGGTTATACAATATAATGACATTCATCACTGGAAATTTGTGTCTTTACATAATCTATCATGGTTCTTATTTTTTCCCCATTTCCCTCCAGTCCCTTCAACTCCTCCACCCCTCCCTATTTACAAAGACTTTGTTTCCATTTTTTCATATTAATTTCATTGCCTTCTTCCCTTTCCCCTACTCCTCCTACTTCCCCTTCCCCTTTGGACCTTTTCTTCCTATTTCATAATATCTATTATGCTTTTTGATCCTTATTTACACTTTCAGTTTCTCACACCAGAGAAATATTCGGTATTTAATACTAATATTTTTTTCTGTTTAAGGTAAGACTCTACAAATCAAACATTAAATTAGGGAATTTGTCTGCCTTTTGAATTGTTGGTATTCTAGAACAGTGACTGGAACATAGTGTACAATAAATACTTTTTCAACAAATGAATGTCTTGTTCAGTCTACAACAAACATATCTAATATAAACGTATCTAATATAAAATGTATCTAATAAACGTATCTAATAATGACCAAGATTAAGAATGCACTATAGAATGTAGAATGCTTACATAACTCACAGTGATATACCAGAGGTACAGCGGCCCTTTAGGAAGGTTTGTTGGCTTTGCTGAAGCCCATATCGGCTGCTGTCAGGATCTGAGAATTGATGATGTCATCTTGTTAGCATGCCAGGCAGGGCCCAAATCTTCGTATAGTTCACACAGGCAAAGCTCTTGTGGCTGAGTTTCAACTCAGCAATATAGATTAAAAAATAAAACTGTCGGGGCCAGAGATTTAGCTCAGTGGTTCCCCTGCCTGCCTCTCAAGCTCAAGGACCCAAGTTCGATCCCCAGTACCAAAAAAAAAAAAAAAAAGAAAAAAGAAATAAAACTGTCACTGGTAGCTATTTCTGTAACTTTTTATATATCCAGAAAAGAAGCCAAATCATAAAAACAATTTGCTTGCCAAGAATAAAATTAGAATATTAATTAAATGTTTTGTGGCATTAGGTTTGGGAAAAGATTGATTTCTTTAAAGAATCTGATATATTTTAATTACATATATTTGTATTTTTAATTATATATTTAAATAAGAAAATATTTTTTGTTTTGTTTTGCTTTTTATGCTAACTGGCTCCGATGATCAATTTCTGTTATACATATTATAGGTCTATAATATGTATACAGTTCGTTTATAATACAAAATATTTTCTGAAACTGTGTACTTTTTATTTTTAATTAAATTAATTAAACTTTGTGTTTTTATGAGAATTTTAGATTGTATTATCAATCCAATTATTTATTTTTTTAAGCAATTATTCAGTGATTTCTTCATATTGGGGACTGGAAATTTGGTGGCAAATTAGACAGGAGTTTTTATCTCATGAATCTCACAATGTAGCAAAGCAGACAAAAGAAAAGTGCAATATGATATTTTAAGTGTTGTCCAGAACACTAGAAGCCCATATATAAAGGGCACCCAACTTATTCCTCAAGGAATGATGAAATTTTTCCAAATAAGATGACCTGAAATATAAATGTTAATGGACTATGTGAACTAGACTGAAGAAATCAGATTGATGAAGCTGGCACAGCATTTCCAACAGGAGCTAGAGCTAAGAGATGCAGACATGTGGTATATGTGTGGAACTGTGAGGATTTCTCTGTGATTGGAGCTTAGAAGGTAATGAAAGTGGGCACTAGTGGAAAATTCTAAACAGTGAAGAATCATCATGCAATCTGTCCTATAGAGCGATGTTACTAACTAGACCCTGGTGAACTGAGAGGACGGAAGGAGAATCAAGGGAAACCTGGAGCCAGAGTCATGGTTAGGAGTTTCTTATAACAATCTACATAAGAGTTGAGTCTGGTCTGATTAAAGCAGTTATAGTTTTCTTATAATGAAAAAGATGTAGGCTATGACACATACAATTGACAAAATTTAATTATCCGCTACATGGAGGTATGCGGGAAACATCAGCCTTGAGGATAGTGTCAGGGCTCTTTCTGGTTTATGTGCCTGAGTGGATGGTGTTATGGAATGGGAAACATATGAAGTGTTATCACAAAATACAGTGCATGTTTAAATTTTTTAATCATTATAATAAAAGACACATTGCCATTAATCTCCTTCAAATTACTCTCCCTCCTTTTGAGCACACTTATCACACTGTTCTTGCCACTTTCAGAAGTAGTCCTGGAAGTTCCCTTTCACAAGCATCTTTAGTTTGTACTGTCCTGGCTGCCTGAATCCCTTCAAAACATTTACCTTTCATGACCATTTTGACTTTGGAGTAGAGCCAGAAGTTGCATAGTGCCAGTTCCTATGAAATACATTGAAGAGGACACACCATGTTTTTATAAACCTGCCCTTTTTTGCATGGCACTTGGCAGCAACATTCACCATAGTTTTGATCATAACACATAGACATTTATGAAACAGGACTTCCAAAACTGCTTCAGAAAATGGAAATAATGATGGAATAAGTGTACTCAATGTGAGGAAATATTTTGAGGAGGATTAATGACATATTTTTTACTATAATAGTGTGTATAATCACACACTGTGATTTTTGATCCACCCTTATGTACAGAATATGTTTGAAGTGAAGATGATTACTTCAAATATGACATGGTCATTTTGCTATGAAATTCACTGGAAATATTCACCATATATTGGTCCACCTAAGCTTTGAAGCTCAGGAAGGAGAATGGATGTGAGTTACAAGAATCATCAGTATATTGATTATATTTGACATAATTTCCCACAAAAAGATACTTAAAAGAAAGATGAAGTATAAACTGAAAAGGATACATAGAAGCAACAGTAAAGCTATGAGAGGAAACTCAGTAGTGTAGGTGCCATAAAAGAGAATTGCAGACTAATCTTTTTCAAATTTTGAATTTTTAAATTTTATTTTAATGCAATACAAGTACATGTTAATAAATAAGTCCTTTTTATCTATTCATCAGTTGATGGGCATTTGGGTTGTTTCCAAGATTTAGCTATTATAAATTGTGCCTCTATAAACATAGGTGTACATATATCACTGTAATATGATACTTGTAATTCTTTTGGGAAGATAAAAAGATGTGTTTTTTTAATATAATGGAGTACTATTCAGCCACAAAGAAGGATAAACTTGAGACATTTCTAGGTAAATGGATTCACTTTGAGAACATACTCAAGTGAAATAAATCAAACACACGTGTAAATATCGCATTGTCTCTCTGGTATGAGAAACTAAAAGTTAAAAGATAGACTAAAAAAAATAAAAAATATTGTGAAATAGGAAGAAATAGTTAAGATTATGCAGAATGTGAGATACTTTGTAAATACTTAAAATGATTTAAGCAAAAGAATGGTATAGTATTAATAGGAAATAAGCTGAGAGATTACCAAATGAAAATATATTTTTTCTATCATGATAACAGTGTATTCACCATTGCTATTTTCTAATTATTTTTATGAAAACTTATTTTTTCATAGAATGGCTTTTATATTTTCTTGATTAATATCCACTTGAATTATATTAAAATAAATTTTTTTTAAAAGAAATCTTTATCAAGGTAATTGTTTTAGAGGGAAGTAATATATGGATCAAAGAAAAATATTCACTAAATATAATTCAATTTGGCAAAAATTGTTTAAGTGGAATATTGAATAGAAACCATATTTTAGGGTGATAAATTAGACAGAGGAGCTTAAAAGACCAAGCATAGAAAAGTTAATCAAAGGATTTATATTTGTAAGAAGAAATATTTCAGTATTTGGAGAAATATTTGAAGTCAAAGGAAGAATTTTCTTTTGATGATTCCTTGTGATGAGATTTAATTTTTCTTAATGTCAAAATTGAACTCAGAGAAATTTTGTTTTCCATAATTGTTTTCTTGTAGTTGCATTTTCCTTACAGATGCCAACAATGTGCATAATTTACAGTAGGGAATAGGAAAATACTTTCAGGAAAAAAAATGTTGAAAGAGAAGACAGGAGGATGGAGAAGAGAAGGAGAAACTAGAAAAGAATAGAATAGGAGAGAAGGTAAGGAACCAAGTCCTGGAGAGCATCACACCTAATGGGGAAAAGGCGAAGATACACCAACAAACACCACTGCACAAAGTGATCAGACAATGTGAACCTGGAGATGGTGCCCCAGAGTCCTACAAAGATGAGTATTTGTAGAAGGAGGGGTCTGTGAGAAATCCAGATGGGAATCATGAGATTTCCTTGTGTAATAACTTAGTTGTGACAGCAGAAACAGATCCTGAGTAGAGAGTGAGACTAAATCTAAAGAAAGATTGCTAAACATCATTTAAATCAAACTTGAATGTGATTTCCTCTGAGATAATTTATCTGAATGTCCATAAGAAACTTATTTGTTCTTTCCATGCTCATATAATGTAACTACCACACAAACAAAACAATTTCACTTCTTAGGATTTATCCCGAAGAAATGAAGGCTTATGATTACATTATTTAAAATTGTACATAAATTTTTACAGCAGGTTTTTTTTTATTTTTTATTTTTTTATTTTTGGTACCAAGGATTGAACTCGGGTCCTTGCGCTTGCACAGCAGGCAGCAAAACCACCGAGCTAAATCCCCAGCCCCAGCAGGTTTATTTTTAATAAAATAATAGCACCAGCATCAACAAGTTAGAAATAATCTGTACGTCCTTCTGTAGAAAAATGGTTAAGCAAATGGTAGTATACAACTATCAGAGAATTAAATACAATGATGAAGATAAACTATTCATACCCCAATTAATTTCCAGAGAGTTATGCTGCATAAAAAAGCATTCCAAAAGTATATACTATATCATTTCATTCATATAATATTCTTGAATTGGCAAAATTATAGCGATAGAAGACACATTAATAATTCTCAGGGGTTAAGAAGGAGTTGTGTGTGGGAGAAATGTGAGAATGTCTCTAAAACGACAAATGAGGTGTCCTTATAATGTTCTGTAAGTTGTGACATTAATATCATTATCCTAGTTGTCATCTTTTACTACAGCTTCGGAAGTTGTTACATCAGTAGAAGCTGAATAAAGGGTACATGAGATCTCTCTCTACTTATGTGACACTATCATTTTCTTAAAGTTTAATTCTAAAAATGCCTATGAGCCGAAAAATTGCATAATATCAAAAACAGTTGAAAGAATGTTGATTTAAAGTTAGATTGACTTACAGTTTGAATACAAAGTCTGCCACCCTTTTAGCTATGTAAACTTTATCTCATTGAGATTTCAGTAACTCATAATCACCAAGGATATCCTTATCATCATCATTATCACCATCTCAACCACCACCAAAATCATTAGTTACTATGTGCTAGTTACTATTCTATATAATTTGCATTTCTTAACATATTTAATTTTTTAAGTAGCCCTATCAAGTAGGTACCATTATAATCTAATTTTTAAATATTGAGAAACTGAAGCACAGAAAGAAAAAGTAATAAACTCAAGGCCTCAAATATCAAAATAAATATGAATTTGAGTCTAGGCAGTCTTCCATAAGACTTGATACTTGCCTCTGTAATTTATGGGGCTCAGAGTAAAAGGAAAAAAAGCTGCATACTATATGTCTAAATGGTTCAGCATTATAAAGCAATCTAACAACTGTCTAAAAGATATATTTCATCTTTTTATTTTGACAAATACATTCTGTAAACCACTTGAAAGATTACTTTTGAATTTAAAATCCATGGACTCTTCCTAATTCTATATGGTCTACTCCCTTTTCTTTCCATCCATGGTTTATCTCAACACTGTGGGAGGCCCCTTTGATATTTGAGGGACACTCCAGTCTACAAATGTAAGCCCTGCCCACTAAGTACATGCTTACCAAGGAGTGAGTGTCCTGGTGGATGTACTTGGGCAAAGGAAACTATGGAAACCCTGAAAACAAAATGTCTTTGTACAGGGAATTTGTCTAGAAGCAGGGCATGGTGAGTTCCAAAGAAAAAATCTTTTGAGTCTGTAGAACAACCCTTCACACTCTGGAAGGCAAATGGATAAAAGAGACACAAATTGAAATCCATAATAGAAGTCCCACTTACTTTTAGGTAAGGACGTAAACCTATGTATACTAGCCTTATTTCAACAGGAATGATGCTTACCTTTCATAGCTGTGAAATTAAAGTTAATTTATAAGAGGACATTCAAGAATACCGTGAAGATGTGTGCTGCCATGGTATATTAAATTCGTAGCTTTTCTGTTAATACTTGTAGTTACGCCTTAATATCAAGAAGTATACTTCTCGGCATTGATATTTTCTACTTATAACATATTTTTTTGGTAGATGGACTGGATGTTTTTACCAGATTTCTTAAAACCGAATTCAGCGAGGAAAACATTGAATTTTGGATAGCCTGTGAAGATTTCAAGAAAAGCAAGGAACCTCAACAAATTATCCTTAAAGCAAAAGCAATATACAAGAAGTTTATACAGAATGATGCTCCAAAAGAGGTAAAGATGATTAGAAAAATGTTTTCAAATGCTTGAAAAATTTGCCTTCATCAAACCTGCACCCCCACATAATCTACCATAAAAGAATTTTTCAAAGCAAAAATATTATTCATATAGATTTATATATAAAACATGACACATTATAAGATATAACAATGGAAGAAAATGTAAAATTGAAGTCACTCCTTAGAGTTATTTTCATCTAGATTAAAGTCAATACAAATAATTGCATTTCATATTAATGCCTTTAAAAAGCAACCTCTCATAGAAACTGAGTATTTTTATAAATGATAAAGGCTAGGGAAATTAAGACATGATTAACATGTACTATTATATTGTCTACATGTGCAAAATTTTTTTCTACAAAGAGTTTTTTCTCTGTTGTAGCATAAGTCAAAAGAAAACTTCAAAGTGGAGAAACAATGACAACTAACTTGCAATGGTTCAAGTGAAAAAACTATTTCAGTATCTTGCTTCAATTATGTGTTTCATTTAGGTGGTAAAACTGAGGGTTTGTCACTATTAAAAGTGTTGTTTGACTATAAGTTAATGCTGTCTGCATTAGTTTTCTGTGCCAAGTACCTGAGATAAATCAACCAAAAGGAAAAAAAGTTTATTTTGGCTCATAGTGTCAGTTTTCAGTCCACGGTCACTTGGCCCTTTTGCTTCAGGATTGTGGCAAATCAGTACATCACAGTAGAGGTACATGAAAGAAGAAATTGCATCCCTCATAGCTTAGAAGCAAGAAGAGAAGGACAAGAAAGAAGAGGGTCCCAAAAGCCCCTTAAAGGATATGCCCCTAAGACCTAACTTCCTTCTGTTAGATTCCCTCCTAAAGGTTCCACCACCTTCCAATATCACCAAGACTAGCAATCATGCTCTTAACTTATGGGCCTATGGGGAACATTTACAATCTAAGCTGTAACACTGTTGATAAAGTAGCATTATCTAGGTAGATAATTGCGCCACAAGAAATGATAGTCATTTTCCTTGCTTTGGTAGGTTTCAATCTGCTATTTTTCAATGTAGTATTCCATCTTCCCCAACACCAACCTTATACATACCATTTTTTTAAAAAGTAGCTAGCTGTATTGTGTTACCCAGAGGAAACTAAGGACCCTACCTGAAAACACAGCACCATCAGAACCAGCTATATCAGTAGTACTGTGATAAAAAGCATTAAAGATTGTGTGTCTTTTAGAGACAGTCATACTTTAGCATATATTTGTGTGTAGGGAATCATCATAACATAATGAAATGAGCACTGGGATTAACAAATGATGTTATCTTCAACTCTGCGATACACCACAAACTCACTCTTTTCCATCATTCAAATAGTTTAACCTCTTTGAAGTTCAGTTCTCCACTTTAAAAATGAATGAGCTAACTTGACAATCTGTATGACGCATACCATTGGAACATTCAGCTGTTCTAAGAGAGTAAGAAGTAAGACCAAGAGCATAGAGAGAGAGGAGTCAAATGAACTGCCAACCCAAAATAAATCACTGGATCCCTCAAACAGAGAAAAAATGTATATACAGCCACCCAAGCACACAGTATCTAATACACCACATTGTATCCATCCTGAACTGTGTTCTCAAAGGTGACTGCTTAAATAGACTCACTATATGTTTTGTTTTGTTTTTTTCTGTCTGTACAGGTTAATCTTGATTTTTACACCAAAGAAATCATTTCTAAGAGTATCATTCATCCCACACTCCACATTTTTGATGCTGCACAAAGCAAAGTGTATCAGCTCATGGAACAAGACAGTTACACACGTTTTCTGAAATCTGACATCTATTTAGACTTGATAGAAGGAAGACCTAGGAGACCGACAAATCTTAGGAGACGATCACGCTCCTTTACCTACAATGAATTCCAAGATGTAAAATCAGATGTTGCCATCTGGTTATAAGTAAAATTGATTTCGCTCATTTTGATGGTAAACTTGTCCATCTTCTATGATGTATCACATTTATGTTAAGAAATGATTACATTTTTAAAGTGAAGTATGACGTGAAATGATTTAAAAATGTAAACCCAAACTTTCATACAAAAAAATACATACTGTATCTTCCAATATATTCTGTAATTTAAAAACCTTCCATTTGATATCTTTCCAATCATAATCAGAAAATGCATTTCTTAGCTAAAAGGCAGTAAATAAGCCTTAAAATTGAATGTTTTATTAGATCGTGAAATAAAGGTTAAGTTTTTGCAAAACGGCCATAAATTTGATCAAATATCTAGTATGGGTAATTTTTTCTAGATGTGAACAACAGTACTTAGATATCCATGTGTTCAGATAGCATTTTCCATAATGATGAATACTTTCTTTCTCTCAATAATAATATAGATGTTATCTAGTTTTCACAATGAGAAAGAATGAACATTTGTACTAATCCTGGCTCAAGAATGTAAATGTCACTTCTACTATTAAACCAGCAAAAGGATCTTTTATGATGACACATATGTCTGTAAGGAATTGCCAGGTTGAATATAACCTAGGTTGATGAGCATGGACTCATTCCTAAGTACGGACTTGTCTATGGACATGGTAACATTTCTTCTGGTCACACAGACATGATCAGCTTATGCATATCTCCAGGTTGGGGCTAAGTGGACTATATCCTTACCTGCTAAAGAAAGTTGCTATTGAAATAGTAGGCAATCTTTTTTGAATGACGAGGGTGTTTTTACCAGGAATAAGCAGGTCTCGTGTTTGGACTTTTAAATTTGGGAAAGAATTTAGAAATGAGAGAAGATAAAGGAGCAAGGAGTTTAAGGTCCTGGAAATTCAGGTATCTACCACATTGCACATAGTCACAGCATTTTATTCCATTGATTATATTCTCACTATAATTCTTATTTAATGCTGTTATTCAACCAAGATTCTACTAATAAGCATATATATGTTTATTTTACAGAAATATTAATTTTAAATCTATGTTACACAGTCTGTAAATATCTGCATTTAAAGATTCTACACATTTGGCTTTGGTAAATGTTATTTAAGTTGAAATATAAAATGAAAAATTAGATCATCTACAATAATAAAGGTTTTAAAATTTGTTTTATATATAATTAAGTTTATTTGGCCAGTAAAGCCCTTCTCTGATTATTAATTATCCATATTACTATCAAATAAGAAATAACCATTTTTCTTAGAATGATATTAAGACAGTATTAATTGAGATATTATGTGTTATTTTAATGTAAGTTCAATTCTTTATACTGTTGTTAATATAAAAACAAAGTATTTATTTCTAAGAGTAACCAAGAAAGTACTTTAATTTTTCTTTATCCAATTTATATACTATTCTGTGGCAATCACATTTCATAAAATTTGTTTCATAAACTGAATTAAGACGATAGATGACTTTTGTGATGAGACCAGAAGGGCTGATGATAGTAGCATTGATCTGGGATTATACAGTCTTTCCATTTGTAATACTCTTCAAAATCATGCAAATTTTAAAATATAATAAAATAATTGTAATTTTTTCAGGATATTGAGTAGAGTGCACTGATTCTGACATACAATATCACTATTTCTGTCTCATTTAAAAAGTAATAAGGCAAATGTTTGAGGTGATAAGACAAAATTTAGATTTTTCAGAATGTTTATTAGAAAATGGATATTGTAGGGGCTGGGGATTTAGGTCAGTGGTGCCACCACCTGCCTCACAAGCTCAAGGTCCCAAGTTCAAATCCCAGTACCCCCCCCCAAAAAAAATGAAGATTGTAAATAACTGCTAACAGTAATTGGAGAGATATAAAGTAATTCCTGTGTTTTAAAAAATAATGTGAAAAGAAGTATTAGTTTCATCTCGTATAATGCAAATGCTGTTGATTGTGTTTATTCCAACAACTGTCTTTGTCTTCCAGAGGAAAAATTTATCAAATTTTCATTTTTCATGCAAGATCCAAAAGTACTAAGAAATTTAGGTATGATTTAGGAAGCTCCATGTTATTAAATTACAGAGTCAGAGAATTCATTTCTAAAGGCAAAGTTGCATAATTACTGCAAAAATATTTTCTCACCAAGCTATTGAAACATGTCTAAATCATCTTTAAGACAGCACTAAAGGTACATGGGTGATATTTAATTTCAAAATCATATACATTCACAATGCAGTGTATAGATTCTGGACAAAACGTATACACTATAGAAACATTAAAATTATGATAATCTGATCCACAATTTCTAATTTAATATCACACAATTTTTTTACAAAGCACTATATGTTAGATACATCAAAGAGAAACCATAATTAATTTTGCATATCACTTAGTGACAAGTAAAAATACGTGAAGAGCATAAATTGTTAAAAATAAACCCTACTCTTTCAACCCAGAATATTTATTTCCTATACTCTTTTATAACTACTTAAAATTTTATCAATCAAATGCTATTTGTCAGAATTAGTTTAGTTAGAAATACTAAATTTTAAAAATTTTACATTTGAAAAAACAAATTGTACTTATTTTTTAAAATATAATACATGGTATCACTGTGAGTTATAACAATAGAACCATGAATAAAACCTAGCCAAATCTCAAAAAGGAGAAATGATAATATATTTGAGGAAAATCCTAAACAGAATATATCAAAAAATCTATATTATAAAAGATATGAAGATAAGCAATGAACCAAATACAGAATATATATATATCCTTTAAATCACAGGGGGATTGCTTTGTGGGGATTGTTTTATTACAAATACAGAAAATATAGGTGTATTTGAGTAAGAGAAGATTTGCAAGACTTGAAGCTTCTTATTCAAAGCAGGACACTGTTCTGATAAGAGATATTTTCTTCATTACCTAGAACCTGAATTAGACAACCTGCAGATTTCTTAAATTCTTTTCCTTCCTGAAGCATAAGTGCTAAAAGAAGATCAGAGATTATATTTCATCAATTTCAAACTTTGTAGGTCAGAAAAAGGAATTCACCACTGAAATAATTCCGAACATAAAGAATTCCAGTGTAATGTACTAATTCCATTAACTCAAATCAAACAATATAATTTACTTGTTAATTTCATCAGCACTAATTATTAGTACCTTCTATAACTTATTAGTACCTAACTTATTAGTACTAATTTGTTAGTACCTAAACAAAAATTTAGGTGAATATTTAAAATAAACCAACCTGCCACAAGAGTTGTCTCATTTGTTTTAATGAAAATTAGAACTCAGAATGGAACTGGATTCTTTCCTCAAAAAGGATAAGATGTATTTAAAGGTAATTGTGAATATACACATACATAACCATGGAAAGAAATGAAAACAATAATAAACTCAATTATGTTAAATATAATTGTAGTTAGAAAATACTAAGGGCATTTCCACTTAATTGAACAGTAACTTGGAGCAATGAAAATTCACAGGTTTTTATTTTATAAAAGATAGGAAGTAAATTATATTTATTGGAAGAATATTTGGATATTAGTAATAACAATAAGTAACAGCATTACAATTTTAATCATATATGTGTGTAAGCATAAATATGGGCATCTCTCTATATATGTATATATTTATATTTTGTGTACATAATTACAGGCTTGTAGATTTCGAGAAGCACTTAATTCTGTGGTTATTAAAAATACACATGTAATTCCACAAATATTCAACTATAAAATCCTTAGGGTGGTTTTGTCTTTGGCTTATATACTAAAGGTATATATCATATATTAAATCAATCTCCTGAATTCATTATAAACTGCCTTTAGTTTTCGAGATTTAATGAAATAATTTTTGGAAAACTTAGGTGAAACTATTATTCATTCTTTTCTTTTATAAAATATCTCATTGCTTATCAAAATTTATATATGTTGCATATACCTATGAGTAGAAAGTAAGTAGTTATTTTCTTATTTACAAGACTATATTCTATCTATGAGTTAAATGCAAGAAAAACTAATACTGATTACAACTAATAGTGTAAAAGGTAAACATGTAAAATTATGTTTTAATCACAGAGGTTAATTTTACCAATCCCTGGTATCTGGGTGAGATTTTGGCAAGATACAAATTATGTTATGTGGTGAAATTTCTTCAAAGACTACGTAAGAATTTAGACACAATAATATGAATGGCAATAAAAAATAGCAGATAAAATGTATAATCATGATTGCATATTTAAATGTTTTTATTTAGTATCAACTTTAAAAATCTTATGGTATAAACAAAAAAGAATTATAAAATTAATAGCCAAAAATGAACGATACACAAAGAAATTTAGACTCTAATAGAAATCTTGGGTAGATGTGATTCTGTAAAAGTAGAGAATTCCTATGGAAAGTTCTTCAAAGGAAAAGTGTGCATGTCTTGATACATTGTATGTAATAGACATCATAGATTTATTGAACCACTATCAGGTTTTTCTGTATTTTTTGTTTTACAACACATCAATTTAACAAGCTTGACAGTTTTAGTACTTCTTATGTTGTTTTTCTTTTACTTACATTAAAACTAAAGTTTCTGAAAGAACCAATAGAGTCTTTTTTCTATTTTAGAATCATTGAAAGTCTCTGATCATGTACAAATGATTTTATGTCCTTCATATTTTATCAATTTCATCTTCCTGTAAAATCTATAAACTCTCTTTTTATAGATGTGCTTATTTAAATCTAGTTTTGAACAAAAAATATTCCTGTATGTAAGAATGAACATCAAACTTCTACTTTTGATTCCATGCATGATGTCACACTCAAAAACACTTTGAAAATTGAATCAGGATGTTTAGATAAAGGAAGTAAAGTCCGTGTAATTTGATTTCAGAGTTTTGAAAATAAGATGCAATGTGAATTTAAAATAAATGATGCATGGAAAACCTAAAGTTTTTCCTCCTTCTATAATATACAAGGCTTGTGTGCTTCCACTCATCATAATGTCAGATTTATGACTTTTAGTAGGCAGTTGAGATTTTGTGATCAGAAAACACACAACCTGAAGTCTGATATCCTTCAGAAATCTTCATAGATTTGAAAACTAAAAGATTCTTAAATAAAACAGAAAAAACTTTATCATTTGTAACCACATGCAAAAAATGCATGTTGTTTTCTGGATACTTAGGGTATCATTTTTTCTTAATATATGAATATATGTTTGGAATAGAAATGTAGGATTTTCTGATATTTACAGAATTTAAATAACTTTCTTAATATCTGTTTCACCAACCTTAAGTGGCCCAAGAATAATTTTCTATTTGTCAATATATGTATGAACAACACAGTACACTTATATCCTCAAAATATTAAAAGCTAATTATAGTACATAAATCTGCTGTAGTATATTTTACACACTGATATTTCATTTAAATCATGAGTACATTTTAATATTTTTATTTCTTACTAATTATCTAGATTCTTTCATTATATAATAAAATTGATAAATTTAAATGCTAAAACCTTCTTTTAAATCACAAAAATATAGAGGAGATATTTCCTGAAAAAAAATTTTCTTAAGGGGCCAGGGTTTTAGCTCAGTGGTTCCGCAGCCTGCCCTGCAAGCGCAAGGACCCGAGTTCAATCCCTGGTACCAAAAAAAAGATTTTCCTAAGCAGATTGATTTTACAATTTAATTTCCCTCAATGAAGTAAAGGTCAGTGTGAGGCTGTAAGAAAGTTAATTTGCATAAAGTATGCCCATGGAATATGAAAATAATATAATATGAAATATTCATAATTCAAGCTTTTAAAACCAACCTCAGGGCTAGAAAAGCAATTACTATAGGAAATGGCTAAATAATTACAAGAAACTTTTTCTATGATGACGTCAACTAATATGCTCTCCTTCTGACAGACATGAAGAAACAATTCTGTAGATAATATTGAACTCATAATTACCAATTCTTTGTATTGTCTCCTTAATATATTCATGGGCTTTAGAATATGTTTATTGATGCCAAGCTTATCAACATTAACATAGTTCTCTGTGCAGTTCTACTAACCAAGTAGTTCTATGTCGATTTTATATATATTCTTATTGTATCTTTGTATCTCACAAATTTATATTAGTATTTTTTAACCTAGAAATCAAAACACATTTATTTGTGGGCTGTGCTCCAATTTCAAATTTTTACCTATGAGCAAGATTAAAATGGCATTCTTATTCACAAGAGTGTGACAGACATATACTGATGTGTTTCTTCTTTGTCTTAAAATCAAATTATATTCAAAAACGTGTCATAGAATTACTGTTTCTGTCAGAGTTGTTCAACTGGTTTCCATCCTATTTCAAACAAAAAAACTAAATACTTTCTACATTTATTGATAAAGAAATTATATTTTCTCCCACTTTAATGGGTATGTAAAAGAGTTTCTTAAAATTTTACAATAGGTCCTACAAAATATGAATTCAGGGATGTGATCTTGTTTTTCTGTGTTTCTGAATTTCTGTAATGGATGAAAAAAAACACTTTCAAAAACATTCCCTCCTCTTAGATTTTTTCCTGTTGCATTGGATCTTGGGTATTAAGTTTCTCATATCACCTCTTTGTCTTCCAAACCTTCCTCTTTCTGTGTACTGCCACCTTCACCCATTAGCCGAACCCTGACTTCTTAGCTGTTTACTGGGCTTTGTCATTTCGGCCTTGGTGAAAAAAGTGTGTTGAAAAGACAATGAATACTTGGAAGCAGATGTCAGGGTGGTGGGAGTCAGGAAAAAGAAACAGTTATGGCTACCTCACAATCAGCCCCTAGGGGATATTGAGGATACTGCCCATTTCTGTTGGCAGGGCCAAAATCAAATTTGGAAAGAAGCAAAGCATTCTCTTGCAAGATTTTGGTTGTACTTTTTTCCAAGTGGTCAAAATTCAATAATGCCTCTAAATAAAATCAGAGTTGAATGTTTTTCTTATACTGTCTTTTTCTGTTAAATAGAGTGGTGATTCCATAATATGGTGGCTGGCGACCCTTATTTAATTTTCACAATCATTATAACATTTTGTCTTTTTTATTCTTCTTCTGTGACCTCTTACTCAATTCATTGAGAAGTTTGGCAGCATGATACAACACTGCTGCACAAAATTTACTTTGAATTTGTTTCCTCATTGATTGTATGCTCCAGGGCAGCTCTAACATAATAAAGCAAAGGTACTAAAGTAAAATGCAGGTTTTCATCCTAGTTTTTCTGTATTATTTCCTTTTCTAATAATCATAAACAAAAAAAACAAATTAATAACTATATTTATTGATTATATAACATGTTGAGTATACTAATCTACTGTTATAACTTACTAGCATTTTGATCCTTATAAGAAAAACTTAATCTTTTTGTACTTCACTTTTATCAACTATAAAAAAACACTATAAAAATATTGCCTCTACTTCAGTTTCTGTGTAAGTCATGAGTTAATATATTTTTAAAAATTTGGAAGAGTGCATGACACACAATTATCTTTCAATGTAAGCTACTTTGCAAGACTTAGATCAATTTCCAGCTAGCTGAACTACAGAGAGAATGGAATTTCCCATTTCCCATTTCCTTTTTATCCTCCTCCCTGTAGGAGATTGAAGTAAAGAAATAGAAACAATATTCAAAATGAGTTCTTTCTTTGATTTCATCTTCCTATGCGTGTGTGTGTGCACATGTCTGTGTGTGTTTATGAGTGTGTGTGTATGTATCCCTATTTTTTCTAAGAGTAGGAACAATTTATTGAGAGAAACAGCTTGTGTCTAAGAGAGACAGAAGGGGGACCAGAAAGTGGGTTGCCTGCAAACACAAGTTCTCAAAGGTGTTTTATAGTACAAAGCCACAAAGTGAGGAGGGTTCAAGATGGGACAAAACATAGTCAGCTAGTAAGATTACAAGTATAGTTGCTGAGGTAATATTGATCCAAGGAGAAATCACAACTGGACAAAACTCTGAACAACCAATAATATTACAAGGGGCCGGGGATTTAGCTCAGTGGTGCTGCCACCTGCCTCACAAGCACAAGGTCCCGAGTTCGATCCCTGGTTCCAAAAGAAAAAAAAAAAAGATTATGACAACTATAGTCTCTTAGGTAATATTAATTAAATGGGGATGCAATGGGGAAATAAGTCATGTAGCAAGCATACAAGGAATGAGGATTTTCAGTGGTGGGTGGATCAGGGATCTTTCTTGGAAGATCTTGGTCCCCCACCCAGGTGATTTGATACCTATTTAGAATATCAACCACTGCTATTCATGCTATGCTATGCGGGTGTGGTAGTTTTTCTTCTTTTACAGTGCTGGCTTTCAGTGAATGTGTCTTGATTGTCCTCCATGTTGGCTCCTCTACTGTCTTCCATGTTGACTCCTCACATGCTGGCCCTGTCTAACTGCCTACAAAATATCTAATTAACTTACCTATCTACAATATTCCGCCTCTGAAGAAGTATCCCTAAGCAGAAATTTAAGATGGCATCCAATTTTATGATTCTTTCTTCCCGGTCTCGCATGCCTTCAGTATGAGCATAATTTATGCATATCTTGGGTTTATTACTCCCATGGTTAAGTTATATTATCCAGAAAAGTCTCAGCCATTACTTTGATTTCAGCCTAGTGAGACCTGATCAAAGAATACATTTGATCTCTCCTTCCCCACCCAGTTCTTGGAACCACTGTTAAGTTTGTGGTAATTTGTTATGCAAAGATAAAAATACTTATAAATTTATTTAAGTCTTCAAACTCTTTACATGCACACTTTCTATGACATTTGATTTGTCACCACCTGATATTAATTAAATTATTAAATATATACTGAACTACTATTATATAATCATGTGCATCCATTATAAGGAATGAGAATATATGAATTGATAAATTAGACTTGATCAACAACCTCTTTTTAAAATGTTATACACATAACTGATCAAAGACATCAAATGATTTCACACTATTGCAAAGTTCAATGGGATCACTGATCTGATTATGTATTTTGAGGGAAGCAATGTAACAATAGATTTTTTTGGTTATTTATTCAGTGTTAGGTCATTTATTCCCTTAGAGAAGATTCTCTTTGCACTGACATTTTTAGAAAGAAGAATCCTTTCATTTTTCACAGAAAACTAAGAAACAGTAAAAACAATATTTAAAAAGCACTTTAGGCTTCTTGAAACAGACATACTTTGCAAATGCAAAAAAAAAGGTTGCTATTAGAAAAGTAAATTTAATGATCTTTTAGAATTACTCTCCTCCAAATAAATTACCCTAGTGTCCTATTTCTTTAAAAGCTGACTTAATTTTTAGCCACATTTTCAGATTAAATGTCTTCTTCCATCTTTTGGTACATGCTAAGCAATGATTGGTACTGAAAAATGAATAAAGATGGTGTATTTTGTTAGTATTTTTTCAACCTTAATTTCAATAGATGTTAGATTCGTGGATGATTATGGTTCCATTATTTGAAGTGGTATAATAAATTAAAATACAACTTTATCTTTGATCCTAGCTT
Source organism: Heterocephalus glaber (assembly GCF_053883595.1). Taxonomy (NCBI): domain Eukaryota; kingdom Metazoa; phylum Chordata; class Mammalia; order Rodentia; family Bathyergidae; genus Heterocephalus; species Heterocephalus glaber. Next base: position 29,416,415 of record NW_028258372.1, read on the forward strand.
TAATATTCAGATTTAGAATTTCCAGAGATAAATAAATCAGACTAGAATATTTTCTACCCTGATCATTTAATTATTGTTTTGCCATTAATTCCTGTAAAACTTCAAAAAATGTAATTGTTACATTAGAATTTTTATTTATAATTTTCTTGTTATATTTAAGGACTCTAGGAACCAAAACCCTTGAGTTGAGTTGTAGTCAGAGATTGAAAAAGAAAACACTAAAAGTAAAGAACAGACACATATGTTTTTCCAAAAGGCCCAATGCAAGCTATTTTTAAAAGAACACTGGTAAAATATTTCCTCTTCCTATCTCATGTATACACAGCTATCTGCCTTCAGCTTGAAGCAAAATAGTGAAATGTCAATTAGAACCTACTGCTGGTGTTACATAGACAGAATCTATGAGAAAGCAACTGATATTTCTACAACTATGTACTGCTACTGTGATTTGGAGATTGATGCAGAATAAACACTATTTTATAAACTACTTTAATGACACTAAGTACTTGAAGTCCTAAATAATAGTTTAATGTATATTAGAACTAAGTAATTCTATGCCCTCTGTGAATATAAAAAGACATTAATTTAGTAAACAAGTATATTTCACATCACAGCTTGTTTTCTCTAAACTTTTTGAAGACTTTTCTTCTTCCTGTGATCAAAATTTTATCACGCCTACTAAGTTACACATTATAAATAGATGGCAGAGAAAGCTTGAAAGGCAATTAAAGGGCAACTAAATTCTGCCAAGTTAGTTCTCTGAAATCTAGGCAATTGTCACAAAGAGTCACATGAAAAAATGTTTATGAAACTATACTTATAATAATATCACACTCTCTATCATTCTAGTTTTCCATGAAATCTGTGAGTTCCTTAAGAATATGAACAAAGCTTGGTAAAATTGAAAAAATGCTAGCTTTTTAGTTATTTATACCCATGTTTTATCCTAGGCTTTCATTTTCTTTGTGTGTGACAAATTTATTAATCAAAAATTAGCAGTGGCTTAAAAAATAATAGCTTCATTTTTATCATATAATAATCAGTCTTGGGCTTGTCTGGTACAAACAACATCTGCAGTATCAACATCTGATCCTATTTATCTTTTATTATCTTTCTTGTCTGGCTTTTGTCTTCAGAATTACAATATGCTGCAACTAAAATACACATGATGCCTGCTTGCCCAAGAGAGAAGGGGAAAGTGCATGAAAGAGTGCGAAGGCCATTCTCCTAGTGACCTACCACCATTCCCTCAGGACACACACCTTCCCACAGGATTCTGGCCTGACCACACTGGCCAGAATTGTGCTACATGGTCCCATGTGGCTTCAGTGGATGGTGGAATTTCAATTGCATAATTTTGAAATGAGAGACAATTCAATGATTTAATTGCCTATTGTTATACATCACTTCACTACAACAGTGGGGTTATGTTTTGATAACTTCATTGTTAGGCAATTCCTTTGATGTGCAATTATCATACAGTGTAGTTATAAAACTAACATGGCTATGATGTCACCAGGCAAGACCATCTCATGGGACCACCATATTATATGTGTTTTTTCCTTGAGCCAGATACTGCTATGTGGCTCATGAGTGTATATGAAAGCCACATAATAGTACCTGATTCAGACTGAAAAAAAAAAAACTATATCAATTGTATGAAAGAACACACAGATTGTATTTCTCAAGAAACACAAATATTTGCTGGTTTTTGTTGTTGGTTTTTATGTGGCAAAGATGGAGATTCAGAGGGGATATGCTGGCTTTTATTCCTGAAGTTATTTGTGTCAAAGTTTAGAACTAAAAGGTCTTCCCTAACCATAATATGTTTGTTGAGTGGTCTATCTTTAAAAATATACTTGCTTCTATTTAACATACAACGTATTTGAACTACGTCAGTAGAATTATGTAAATATTGTAGTGAATTACTGGTAACTAAGTTAAAATGACCAACATCTAGAATGTGAATGTGCTTTGGGATGTATATATTGAGATACTCCTACATATGTCTATGGGAATATCTCATTTGTATAATAATTATATATTGTGTATACATATGCATTTATATGGATTTATTTAACTAGCAGTATCAATTTTAAGTCAAACATGTTTTGTATTCTCTCACTTTATGTTTATATTTTCCTCTAAAAATCATGAGCCAGTATAAATGAACAGATTTACATACATAAACTAGATGAATTCTAACAGATTGGTTAGAGGTAGATTGAACAGAATTAGAAACAGGAGCCCATTAGTGAATAAGAATAATGACTCAAGCTTTTATTCTATTTAACCTTATTCCCAGTACTGCAGTTTGAACATGGGGCCTTCATACTGAGCTATATCCTCTCTCCTTTTTAGTTTTTATTTTGAGACAGGATCTCACTAAGTTGCTAAATTCCCCAGGCTGGGCTTAAATTTATAATCTTCCTGCTTCAGTCTCCCAGAGTGCTGGGATTACAGGCACATGCCACCACTATAAGCTTTAATTTTTATGTTCATTAACTAATTTCATGAATATAGCACAAAAATTTTTTTGTAGCAATAACAGTTGTTCTAATTGCTTATTTAGCTTCTGGCTCTAGCCTAGAGTTCAGCTCTCATTAGCATGTGGAGTAGCGATCAGTGAATTACCGACTTTTATGTTGTGTTTGGTACTGGGTATCGAACTAGGACCTTGCGCTTGCCAGGCAGGTATATTAACTCATTCTTGAGGTAAATCCAACACTGACTTTGGTTCATCATTTTTCTCAATTAGTTTCCCTGCTTTGCACTTTAGTTCTTTAATAACAAGCATAGCTTTAAGCACATAAGTGTTTGAATTCCCTTCTTGGAGCACACAGAGTGTACAGTGGTTATAAACATAGAAACTGGAATCTCGTGAAACTGACTTAACTTTCAGTTCTAAACTTTGTCAGTTGTATGGGTTTGGCCAAGTTATCAATTGCCTTTTTCTCATTTGTTTTCAAATCTGTACAATGAAAATAATTATTCCTACCTCATCTAATTGAGGAGTTAAAGTTAAATAAAATAACAGATTTAACCAGTTAATGGTCACTCAAACACTCATTATGTTTAAGGCTCAAAGTACTTATATAGAGAAGTCATTATATTTGTCATCTTTTATTTTAACTATCTGGACTACTCCTCATCTCTGGATTTTATCTTTGCTATGTACCAATGAAACACCAATATTTTTTTTCCAGCTGCATCTCAACACTACTCATGGTTACAATGCCTTCTCTCTCCAATGAATATTGTTCATTGCTGTACACATACTCAATACTTTCCATAACTCTTTACTTATATCACTCTGAATTTCCATTTCATTCTTTTATTACAAATATTATCAAGTTGCAGTACAGGAATCATTCCCTGTCTAGACTTCAAATATTAATAGTTGAAAGTGGTCTAAATTCTAAGGAAATATTGATCACAGTATTATTCAATTATTCTATGCCTATTTACCTATTTTTAATTACATTATATCTTATTGCTTTCCCAAGGTGAGAGGCTGAGTGATAATTTTAACTTGGTTTATTTATTTTTGTATCCAACATAGAATCTTATACCAAAAAAAGTTTGATAAGTGAATAAATGAACTTTTCAGCTAAATGTCGATCTCAACATTTTCAAGATCTTATGTTAAAAACTTTTAAAATATTCAACTCTACATTAACTATTTTAAGGTGATAATAGTTGAGATGAGATCAGAAATCAGATCCTAACTTCATATTTAGAGCTTATCAACTTAAATGCCTTTCTCCATTACTTTTTTAAAAAATAACAAAGAAGAATGATGTTCATTTGATATTTTTAAACTTTTCTATTTGATTGTTTGTTTGTTTGTTTTTTGGTACCAGGGATCGAACTTGGGTCCTTGCACTTGTGGGGCAGGCAGCAAAACCACTGAGCTAAATCCCCGGCCCAGAAACTTTTCTATTTGAAATTTGTTTATTTAGAAGTTTTATTCTGATTTCTGATTAATACTCAAAATTACATGTACATATAGAGCACTATATAATGTATCAATATATGGATACCATGTAATGATCAGGATAATTAGCATGGTCATGATCTGGAACATTTGCCATTTTTAGAACATTCAAAACCCTTTCTTCTAGACACCTTGAAATATGCAGTGCATTAAAACATTTAAAGATATAATTACATCATTAATTAAAAGTCTTATTCATGGTCTTAAACTTAATTTTATTTAAATAATTGTGGTTTTATCAAATTTTAAAACTACAGAAAAAATATAGCTACAACTTTGAAAAAGAGAGAAAATAAAGTAATTGCAAATTTCATAGGCATTGTCATAGATCAGATCCAACATATTTTGTTTTTGAAACTTTCCTAATGTGGAAGTGTCTCATATATTCATTTGTATTCTGCCCAACCAGCTGTCATTCACCACCTGTTATGCAAAGCCCACTCATGCTTATAAAAGCCTCTAGAATTATGGAAAAAAATCTTCCAAATCAGTTAACCGTTCTTCAAATGTCACCCACACCTTTGCATGGCTGTTAAAAAAAAGTGTCAGAGTGAGAAGGTAAATAACATTAAGCTTTATTTCTCACTCACACCCAAACCAAAACCCATTAAATTTCTCAGAAGCTAGCATGGCATAATTTTAATTATGCTGATGAGTTAGGAAGCAAAATGGCACAGGTAAATATGTAAATATCTGTATTGTATAGCCACGTCAGCCTGGAAGCACAGATGATCCACAGATAAAAACATCAAGACCATAATTGTAGGACTAACGCTAGTTCGGAGGAAAAACCCTGGGTGCTATCAGCTTTTCAATGCTTATGTTACTAAAGGCAACTGTAATCTTAATTCAAATAAGCATCTGGACACTTCTGTAACATCAACTTCTCAGGGACCACCCAGGCACATTCCACCAACATCTCAAAGCTAGTGCAGGCATGGATTGTACAGGCTCTGGGTTGAGCTTGACTACTCTATCCCAAAAAATAGTACACAATTTTGGGAATATAAAGTGATTTTGTTCTTGTTGTTTATATTAATTTGAAGTTTTACTAAGCAGAAATTTTATATCCACAATTTCCTAAGAGGACAAGTGGCATCAGAGGAGATGGAACTGCACACAGTAGCTGGCCTGATTCACCTTTACTATAAACACATGAATATTTTTTTCTTAGTGACCCCATTCAAATGAAATTATAACTTCAACTAAGAAAACTAATAGAAATTCACACCTCTTCACACCACAGGAAATTTGTATGATATAAGTAGTGATGGTAACAAGATACGAGTTTTTCCTAGAATTTCAATTTTTGGAAATTCATATAACTATCCCTACAATATCTAAAATTCTACCTACACAAACATTGACTCATTCCACCATGAGATTTTCATACATTTGCCAAAGGTACTGGGAGAACATTAAATCAGTTAAGTCCTGCCAAAGGGAAAAATAATAACCACAAAGAGAGTTAATTCTAAAAAGTCATTTCTTAGCAAACAATCTAATTATATTATACAATATCAAGGAAGCAGCACAAAACTCTTCCATTTCAAATATGCTAATAGGCACAAATTGCTGAAAAAAAGACAATACTCTTTCAATCAAAGAAAAAAGATATTTTTAATATAAGAGCAAGTTGTTTTAGCCATAAAATATAAGAAAGACTAAACAAAGGATGAATAAAAATAGGAGCTATGCACTTAAGTGGTTGTTGTAATCGCTAAAATTCAATGAGCTTTCTCAGTGTATTGAATATCATATGTAACACAGTTTTGAACAATATCTACCTTCAGAATTGAGAAGGTGATGCTTCATGTTTTGTTTCCATCTTCTTTATTCTGTTATTCTTTCTGCTAACTATATACATTCAGAAGCAATTAAATCCTATTTCTGACATAAAATTTTCAAAATTTCAAGCACAAGGTAAAGATGCTTAATGCCTAATAAACATTTATAAATGAAACATACTATAGGTGCATAACGAAGCACCAAGGAGTACTGATAAAAACTGGATAATGCTGTCAGCTTTTAGATAACAACAGTAAAAGTAAAGACACTAGCTATAGTAGACAGATGTAGATTATCCATAGCTGCCTTTTTATTCTAGATTCCCAATATCTTTCCTTTGAATATATCTCTACAGAGGTAATCACAGTTAATCCACTGACACTGTAACACAAAAATCTGCTACAAAATGCTCAAAACAAAGTGACATTTTGAAACATGTCTGAGACAGCTACTGGATATTGTATTACAGACCTCAACATAATCATTGCTTCAATGCTACGGGCATATAAAACTTACTTTCCAATTTTTCAAAAACAAGATGGGATTGAGATGTGTTTTATATAAGGAGAAGGATAATATAGAAGGGAAGAGATGAGAAAAGGGCATGTCAGGTACACGAGCACAGACATAAAATCCACTTGTGAAGGTGTTCGTCATGTTCTGAGAATGACTAGTACTTTGAATCAAAAAGGCACATGGTGGGTGTGGGAATTTTTGATTGGATCACTATGGTGATAAAGATATAAGGAGATTTAGAGGGAGATGATAAAAGTAATTTAGTAGTTGCTGAATTTTAGAGAGAAAAGATTTTGGAGTCAGAATTTCTTCTATTCAGTCATTTAGCAATTATTTTGGGTATCTAACAAGTAGTTAGTATTATCCCAGAAGTTCAGATTCAGCAGTAAAAACAAGAGCAGCTATAGTGTGACTATGAAATGAATGGATAAAAACCGTTAGACTGTTATAATAAATTATGCTAAATATGGGGTGCCTCACCACTGGGTAACATAAACATCTTTGAGGATGTCAGTAACAAATTACTGAGGAAGTAACATTCAAACAGATTTGAAGGATGACTCATAGAACTTCAGAAAGAGAAAGAGGAGGTTAGCATAAAAAAGAGATTATATTCCAGGAAGAAACAAAACCACGGCAAAAAAAAAAAAAAAAAGTACATATTGGCGAGGATGTGGAGAGATTGGAACACTTAAACACTGCAGATGGAAATGTAAAATGGTGCAGCTACTTTAAAAAATAGTCTGGCAGATCCACTGAAGGTAAAATATAAAGTTCCCATATGACCCAGCACTCCCAATGTAAATTATGCATCCAAAAATTTTGAAAACATATGTCTACAAAAAAATGTGTGCACAAATGTTCAAAGCAGCACTACTTGAAATAGCCAAGAAGTAGAAACAACCTAAAAGTCCACCAACTGATAAATGGATCGATAAAATTTGGTAATTATCCACACATGCAAATATTATTTGACAATAAAAAGGAATAGAGTATTAATACTACATGTTACAGTATTGAATTACCTTGACAATACCAAGTCAAAGAAGAAAAAAAGTCACATACTGCATTATTCCATTCTATGACATGTCCTCAATAAACAAATATGCAGGGAAATAAAGTAGATTAATGGTTGACTCTAATTGCAAGGTGATGGGAGAATAAAGAAAGCTTAAAAATTACTGTTAATGACTATAGGATCTCTTTGGGGTATAATGAAAATGTTCTTAAATTGTTGTGTTGATGATTGTACAGCCCTGTGAATCCACTAAAAGCCGCTGGATTGCTGCAAGGTATAATCAAAACCTATGGTGAATGTTTCAAATCCTGCATTACAATAAAGACCAGTTGCTCTTAATCCCCCACAGAATACCCTCCCTCTCTTGGAACACAGTTATCTCATCAATCTTGAACTTTCTGAAAGAAACAATTCTGGAAGTTCTCTTTCATGAGTCTATTTAGCTGAGTTTCTATGGCTATTTCAGTGTCCTGAATCAATCTGAGAAGTTTACTTTGCATGATCACTGACTTTGAGGGAGAGTCAGAAGTCACACAGTGCCAAATCCAGTGAATAGGGTGGGGAGTGCACACCATTGTTTTTATTTGACACAAATTGCTGAATATTTTCATGACCTTGAAATAGCCACAACAGGGGAACTAAAAATGCTCAAGAAAAAAGACTTCTAAAGCTGCTTCAGAAAATGGTAAAGAATGATGAGGTTAATGTGTCCTAAGTGAAGGGAAGTATTTTCAGGGGGTGTTAAGAGTAATGTGACTTTTATTGTACTACTTTTTAAAAATTGAAACACCCATCATGATTTTGGTCAGCACTTACATGTCAATTATATTTTAATGAGGCTATTGAAAATACTTCCAATCCAAGGTAAATGGGTGAGTCCTTCAAAAAGTAGGAAAGCCTGGTAGAGCTAAAACAAGAGTATATGGGGGAAGAGTGTTAAGTGCTCATGCTAGAAATGCGAGCAAGAGTCAGACAATTCTAGAATACAAACTATGTTAAGAGGTTTGGATTTTATTCTAACATTCAAAGAAAGTAATTAAATTTGATGAACCAGGAATATGACATAGTTTTTTTGCTTTTCTAAAATTTGTTTTTCTCTGGAAAGGTCAATAGGTACTACATTAAGAGAATGGACTGGAGGAAAATGAGACAGAAGGCAAAAAGACAATTAAAATGCTGAAGTAGTAACCTAGGAAAAATGATAGCAAATTGGCAGTGAAGGTAGAAAACAAGTGGATGGGTTGGAGAATATTTTGATTTAGATAGAGTGAAACTTGGTAACTTCTTAGACTGCATGGTGAGGAACACAAAATTATTACAGATTATGCTTTGTTGGTTGATTTAACGATTTTGGTGGCTATTAATATAATTCTACCAAAGTGAGGAGATTAAGGCTATATTTAGCTGGAGTAAAAAGAGGCCACAAAACTACTCTCTCTCTCTCTCTCTCTCTCTCTCTCTCTCTCTCTCTCTCTATATATATATATATATATATATATATATATATACACGTATATTAGTAATCTGAAATGACATTACCAACGATTTCAACAAAATGTTGAGAATAAGATTTACTGAGCTATAATGTTAAAATTTTGTCACATTAAGATCATAAACAGGGCTGGAGATTTAGCTCAATGGCACCACTCCTGCCTCACAAGCACAAGGTCCTGAGTTCAATCCCTGGTACCAAAAAAAAGATCATAAATAAAAATATAATGGTGGAAATTATTTCTAATTCTAGATTTAAATCACTAAGTTGTCATTTATCTCTGAGTCGATCCATTTGGTATTAAAAGCACTGATTCCACTTCCCTAACAAGTATAGGTAATCACAATACAGCATAGTATCTTAGAAAACAATCTTTGAATAAAAGTTTTAAAAATTAGTTTCTTCTATGAAATGAATGACATTGAAATAAAGCTATACAAATTATGTTTTAAAGATAAGCTCAGTTGTTAGCATTGGATGTTAATGATTTCCTACAACCAAAGTAACATGAATTGCCTGACAACTACTACAAATTATAGTAATAAAGAAAATAGTAATACCATAATTTGATCGCTGTAGTAGTCAGTTTTCCATTACTGTTATAAATACCTAAGATAGTTGACTTATAAGGAGAAAAGTTTTATTTTGACTCACAGTTGTAGAGTTTCTAGTCCATGACCAACTGGGTCCATTCCTTTGGTGTCTGTGGTGAGGCACTTCAGCATGGTGCAGCTTGTGGATAGCAGAAAGTCACTCACTGCATGGCTGGGACATGAAGAAAGGAGAAAGGGCAAGAAGAAAGGTTGTGACTACACTATCCCCTTCAAAGGCATACCCTCCATGGTAGAAGACCTACTGCTGGAGACCACCTCTTATAGTTTTGCCACTTCCTAACAGCACAAGGGAGAAAACTAACCCTTTAATATGCAGGTCTTTAGCAGACATTCCAGATCCAAACTATAGTAAGTTTGTATTACATACCAGGAATTAACTACAAAATTTACATGAATAGCCTTGCCCACACAAGCACCTTGAAAGAAGGATACATTTTAAAGTCAAGGAAAGTAAGGTGGAGGAAAATATCAGAAGAACTGAGAATCTCAAAAAAAAATTGGGTTACGATAGCAGCATTTGCCCACCTTCTCCACTTCCTGAATTTCTGAAGACCGAGTTCCCTCTATGTCACATGAAATGTTCCTAGATAACCCCGAAGTGGAGTCTTTCTACATTTTTCTTTTTTAATCCAAAGTAGTAAGAACTGTAATATGTATAATATTGAGCATACTTCTATGTTAGAATTATGCACTCTTTTCAAATTCTTTTCATTTTAAATAATTATAATTATAACATGCTTAGTGATTTTTAGGTTTGAATTGCTTTTATCTATCTTTAATTGTTAAAATCACTTTGTATTTTGTTTTGTGTTTATTTCATATAAGTACAAATAGAAAGATGCTTTTATATTTAAATCAATTCTCAGAATTTTTGTTTTCAATAGTGAAGAATAGATCATTTCTTTTTACCTAGATTACTGTTTTTATTGGTCACATTTTCAATTCTACTCTTTGTTTCATCTGTAACACAAGCCTTCCATAAAATAGAAAATAATCAACTCTTCTATGAAAAACATAATGTGTAAAGTACATATAATTTAAATTCTATTTAATTTTAAAATGTTTATTCTAGTTTTATATTTCAAAATCATATAATCACATTCATATATATTTAACCTTATATTCAATTCTGTGGTAAAGTTGCTTGCTTATGGATTTTAAAGTACTGAAAGAGAAAAGCTAAGGCAAATTTTACTTTAATAATTATAAATAGTTTTCCTTTTTATAAGTTTTTTTATTCTTAGAACACAAAAATATGAAAATTAAACAATAATAGCAGACTGCATAATTCAAAAAGCTCACTCTGAGAAAATTGAAAAAGAAAAATAATTGTAAAAATATATTACCTGAAATGTGAAATAGGAAGAAAAGGAGCAAAGGGGAAGGAAGTGGGAGGGCTAGGGGAAAGGATAGAAGGGAATGGGATTAATATGAGAAAATGGAAAAATAGGAACAAAATCTTTGTAAATAGGGAGGACTGGAGGGGTTGAAGGGAGGGCTGGGCAAGGGTGAAAAATAAGAACCAAGAGAGACTATGTAAAGGTGCAAATTTCCAATGATGAATGTCATTATATTGTATACCTAAAATGTACCAATGATTAGAATGAATAATCGATAATGTAAAATAGGAAGAAAAGGTCCAAAGGGGTAGGGGTAGTGGGAGGGGCAGGGGAAAGGAAAGAAGGGAAAGGAAGAAATGATGAGAAATGGAAAAAATGGAAATAAAGTCTTTGTAAATAGGGAATGGTGGAGGGCGTGAAGGGAGGGCTAGAAATGGGGAAAAAATAAGAACCAAGATGCATTATATAAAGGTACAATTCCCAATGAGAAATGTAATTGTGTTGTATACCTACAATGTACCAATAAAAGAATTTAATATGAAAAAAAAATATATTACCTGAAGTCATGAGAAAGTCTAACAAGAAAATAAAAAAATTATATACATAATCATATATAAAATATATAATATACAACATATTACACATTATGTATTCATTGTTTAAAATCATTTAGAAAAGTTTTTATATAATTTAAATATTAAAAGGTTTTTTCCTATATACCAGATCCATTAAAGAGTATAAAAATTTTAAAGGTATAATTCAATAAGACATCCATGCACATAAAATATCTAGATATAAATAAATTGAAAGAAGTTCAACTCTTGCACACTGAATACAACAAAATACAGATTGGAGAAAATTGTGAAAGACCTATGTAAATAGTGACACATTATATTACTAGACTATAAATGACTTGCTATTCTGAAAATATAATTTCTCTGACAATTTATACAGTGGTTGAAAAGCACTCACAGAAATCCCTGAAGGCCAAGTTTTATAAAAATTAACAATCAGATTCTTCATTAAATGTGGAACTGTAAGGAGACAAGACACCCAAGTGGGGTAGATAATCTTTTTTAAAATCTTTTTCATAAGCAGATACCTACTTATGAAAAGTAGGTATCTTACTTTTTCAGTGAGTAAAATATCATGTTATTAACATAAGCGAGGCAAGTAGCAATATTCTAGAGTAAAAAGACATGAAAGGACTTTAATGAATAACCATTTAAAGGGGAAAAAAAGTAGGTCAAACAATCAGCCACGAACAAAACACAACTTCAGTCTCATAGATCTAAATGGGGTAGGTAAAACCATAAAGCTCCTAGATGATGATTAAAAAAGAATAGCATCTTGACTTTGAAATAAAGAAATATATTTTAAACAGGAACAAGAAGTGTTAATCATAACAAGATTAGTATTCTGAACAACATTAAAATTAAGATTCTGCTCATCATAAATATCATTGAAAGAATGGTCACACAAGCTTAAATATTGCATGGTTTCTCTTATATAAGAAACCCAATATAGAAATAAAGAGCAAAATAAAGAGAGATGATAGAAAGTAGGGAAATGGATCTTTCTCAAATGGGAAGGGGATCAAGAGATAAGACAGAAGAAAAATGGGATGAAAAAAGGAATTAAATGTGTTATGTACATGTACTAGCTCCCCACAAAGAATGTAAGCATCATGTACTGCAAATGTGTATTAATAAAAAAAAGTGAATAGACAAGTCGAGGTATAAGTAAAAGACTTTTGACACATAAATCCTCAAGCACTAACCTCTAGAATGTACCCTTTAAAAAGGAAAGAAAAGAAAAAGAATTCTATATCACAGCAAAGGCAAGCATCATGAATACACAGAACTATTAGTAGTACCCATAGCCCATAAATACATAAATGATTTTTAAGGTTCTGTGTAGTAAGTAAAATGTAAATTAAAACTACATTAGTGTAGATTTGTATCCAACAGAATTATGGCTAAAAATAAAGACTCAACAAAATTTATAGGTAACAAGCAACACACAGTCCTGGAGAAAGTGAGGATATGTTTGTGTAGTCCTTTAGCAAATGCTAAAATAGAGGTGTCAATGGAGAAAAAAACCACTATTTCAGAAAGAATTTACATGGCGAAACTAGCTTGCTTTATCAAATGCTGTTTAGCATAGCATTCATTTCTAACAGGCCAGATCATAGCACCTGCAGGTAGGCCTACAATTGTGGACCTTTTATTGGATTATTTTATTTCAGGTTGGCAGAGAACATAATGACTGCCATTTATGTTCCTTATTACTATCCCAAGAGGTATTATATGGGAGTAGTAGTTCCTAGCTTCTATTTCATATTTATTATTCTGTTTTTGATATATAGAAGCCTTACCCTCCTTCATCTTTCTTTCTTACAGTCTAGTTTTCTTTCATTTTATGTTTTTTTGTGCATGATATATTTTTGAAAAAAGTCATTAAATTCTCATAACTTGTTAAGACCTTAAAATATAAATTACCTAAATTCATTTCAAAAAACTGCATTTTATTATTATTATTTTAGTTCAGGCTTTTATAACAAAAATATTATAGACAGGGCCGGGGATTTAGCTCAGTGGTTCCGTCGCCTGCCTCACAAGCGCAAGGACCCGAGTTTGATCCCCGGTACAAAAAAAAAAAAAAATACTATAGACAGGGTGGCTTAACAGTAAACATTTATTCCTTGAACTTCTGGAGCCTGGGAAATCCAAGGTCAAAATGCTGCAAGATCTGGTGACTCTTAAGGGCTTTTTTCTTGCTTTGCAGCTGAACATCTTATCACTGTGGTTAGGGGAATACATTTTAATCCCTTCCCTTCATATAAGGGTACAAATATCATAGTAGAGACTGCCCTCTTGAGCTCTTCTAAACACAAAGGCCCTACTTCTTGGTACCACATATTTGGGATTAAGTTTTAACACAGAAGCTTTGGGGGGGACACAAATTATGTAGCTCATAATATTCTACCCCGGGCCTCCAAACTAATGTCCTTCTCACACCAAAATACATTTATTCCATCCCAATAAATCCCAGTCTTAATTTATCCCCACAACCCTAAAGTCTAAAGTCCAAAGTCTCATCTGGATATCATCTAAATCATATACTGATTAGACTTGAGGCAAACTTTCTCTCTGGTTATAAACGTTTGAAATTAAACAAGTGTTCGCTTCTCAAATAAAATAACCAAGAGGCACAGGATAGATGATTCCATTTCAAAAGGATAAAGTAGGAAAGAAAGAAGGAAAGACAGGTCTCAAGTAATTATAAAATCTAGTAAAACAAATCCTATGAGATATTAAGAATCAAGAACCATCATTTTTTGTCTTGATGCTCTGATCTCTAAGCACACTACAGTGGCACTGTGTGATACTTAAGCTTATGTGTCAACTTGATATGCTTGGAAGCTCTCTATGGGACTAGTAATGTACACTTCTGGGCATGTCTGTGTGGGCCATGGAAATGTGACTTTGAGGTACTATTCCCTGACCCCTTACCCTCTGGTGCTATTTCCCTGTTCTGCTTCTCTGCCACCATGAAGCAAGCATCTCTGCTCCACCAAGCCTTTCTGCCACATATTTCTGTTTTGTAGCAAGCTAATCATGGATCAAAACCTGTGAAACTGTGAGCTTCCCATCCTTTAAGTTGCAATGTCAGGTAGTTTGTCCCAGCAAGAGAAAAGCTGTTATTCTCAAGGTTCAGTGATGTGATGTCTACATCTGGGCTCTGAGAGCAGGTATTACACCCCAGGATTCTGTCATTTGGGAGTCAACTATGGCTCTGAGTGGTACACCTCATAGCTTCTGTTGGAGCCTATCTTCCTTGTTGTAACCCAAGCAGTGATCCTGATTATTTGTAAATCACTGCAGGGACATTTTCCCCTTGCATTGAAGAGTGGAACGAGTACAACTGAATAGCAATATCATCTTGATTATCTAAGTTTCTTTAGTCACTTTCTTCATGATTGATAATCAAATCTGGCATCTGCAACTTACAAGAAAAGTTTATTTTGGCTCATAGTTATGGTCCATGGCTGGCTGCCTCCAAGACATAAATGGCATGGCCTAAGGGCACAGTGGAGGAAAGCTGCTCATATCAGGGCAGTCAGAAAACAGAGAAGCAAAGAAGAACCTGGGGAGGAAGATGTAACCCCAGTAATAACCTCCTGTCTGACCAGGCTTCACCTCCTAACAACACATTTAGCTACTGACCTCATTAGTGGATGAATCTACTGATGAGTATGCGACCCTCATGATCCAATCACCTTTCAAAATCCTACCTATGAGTATGAAACTGTGTGGACATTCTCTATTCACACCATAACATTCTGTTCCTGACCCCTAAAACACTCCTGTTCAACTCTTTATACAAAATGCCTTTAGTCCATCTCTGAGTCACCAAAGATTTAACAGTTCCAGTTTTGCTGAAAATTTCAAATCTGAAGAGACTCAGTGCCAATTTTTAGCTGTGAACTCCTATAAAATAAAAACGAAAGTTAGACATTGCTGACATACAATGGCACAGGGTAAGTATCTTCATTCCAAAGGTAGGAGTAGAGGAATAGAAAGGAATTGGTGCAAAGGAAGACCAAAACCCAGCAGAGCAAACAAGAAATCCTGAACGCCATAGCCAAAACCCAAGGTAAGTGGTGACAAGATGTGAACTCCAAGGGCTTTGGACAGCCCTGCCCTATGGCATTGCCTGTTCAGCCTTCAGGGTCTCACTCTTGGGCTGGCTTTGTTCACTGCATGTGGCTTTCCTGAGCTCTTTCATGTTCCTAGCATCTCCAACCTTTTGGGTTCTCCACTGCACTTTTGGCTGTACTATCACAGCTTCACATACTGACCTCTTAGGGGCACACTGCCTGAGCTTCCAGGTACTCCTCTGATAGCCGAATGGAAGCCTCCTTGACCCTACAACTCCTCCATTCTATGTGCCTGTAAAATCAGGACAACATGAATGATGCCAAGGTTTACTGACAGCTTGAGCCATAGCCAGTGCCCCTTGCATTACATCAGCTGCACTGGCCTCCCAGCACCTAGATGGCTGAACACTGTGAACCAAATCCCACAAAACTAATTTTCTAGGCAGCTTTTCTCAAGCAAGATGCCTTGGACTCTCTTCTCAAAGCAAAGTTTATCACCTTTGCAACCTGGGGCCTGGTAAGGGTGGAATATGACTGATTCTACAGAGTCCCTTGAGGCATCTTTCCTATTGCCTTTCCTGATGCAAAGTATGTGGCTTCTTTTTAATGCTATCTTTTTATTATCTCCCTGTCCTTGGCTCCATCTTTACAGGAGGTTTCTCTCTGGCTATCAGCAAAATTTTTCAAATTATTAAGCCCTGCTTTTCTTAAATATAGCTAAAAGCCTCAGCAGTACCCATGTCTTGCAACTTCTTCTGCCAGATTAATCACCCCATCTGATCTCAGTGTCCCACAAAATCTCAAGACATGAACAACATGTAAGAAAATTTTCTGTCAAGAATAACACACATAGTCTCAAGTCCAGTGGAGAGCTTGTTACCAACTGAAACCTCTTGAGCTTTGTCTTTTCTGTCTACATTTCTGCCACCATTCTGGTTTTCTGAGGTCTAAACAACCCATCAAACTCAGTTTACAGTCTTCTAGGGCTTTTTTGGTTGGCATCTCCAAATCTTTCAAACTCCTCATACAAACCAATTTCAAAGGCTCAAACCGCAGGGTCAGGTAATCACGACTATAACTCCACTTCTTTATTACCAAAATTCATCTTAATCATTTCTTTCATTGCTGAAACACATTACCAAATACCTGCAACTTAAGGGAAGAGAGGTTTATTTTGGCTTGAATTTGCAATCCATAGTCAGCTGTCTCCAAGGCAGAAGCAGCATGGGAGGGGGCTAGAGAGGAGTTAAAATTGCTCATAGCATGGAAATTAGAAAGTAGAGGGTGAAGATATTGTAGACAGCTAATTTAGATAGAGATATTATAGGTAGTCAAACAGGTCTGGGCCCTTGAAAATGTCAGTACAGCAGACAACTGTGATTGGAGGCATGTTCATTGAAGGCCAGGCTTCAAGGTGAAGAGCAATGAGTACACTCACATAGTTCCCTTAGACATGAACAGCATCAACCACCTGGGTAGGGGAACAAGAACTTTACCCATCCTCCCAGGAAGGGTCCCTGACCTATCCCTTCCAGGAAAAATCCTTGTTCAGTCTATGTATGCTTGCTATGTGACTTGCTTCCCCATTTTATCCCCATTTAACCAATATTACCTAAGCAACTATACTTGTAATCTTATTGGTTGACAATAGTTTTGTCCCACCTTATACCCATCTTGTGACTTTCCATTGGCCCAATATTACCTGTGACTTTATTTATAATTTTATTGCTTGACTATAGTTTTATCCCACCTTATACCTGCTTCATCTCATGGTTTTCCTCTATAAAACTCCTTTGAAAAGTGGGGTCCATGAGCAGCTCACTTACTGGGACCCCTTCCATCTCTCTTAGAAAGAAGCTATTCTTTTCTCAATAAATTCTTCCTACTCTTAACTTTCAATGTTCCTAGAATTCATTCTTTGATTTAGAGAACACAAACTCAGTATATCAGACATCTAGCATGTTGAGAGTTATAATATTTCCCTTATATTATTTGGAAGTCCATATATCATCCCTATATCATATGTCCTACATCAAAGGGAGGAGCCAGAGATGAAGATATATCCTTCAAAGTCATGCACCTATTAACCCAGCTAGTCCAACCACAGCCTACCTTCTAGTAGCATATTCAGCTACTGAATTCATAAGTGGATAAATCTACTGATGAGTATAGGACAACCATGATTCAATCACCTTTCTAAATTGTATGAGGCTTTGAGGGTACACCCTCAATCCTAACTATAACACTAAGACTCTTGACATTCTTTCTTTGTTCCATATCACCTCCTTCTCCTTCTCTTCAGTTCAAACTTATAGTGTTCATGCTGGCTAACTGATTAATCACATGGTTCAAACTCATGTTTATCTTATCACATATTTTCTTAGGCACAACCTTAGATTTTGTTTCAGAACATGTTTTCTCATTTATTATGTTAAGGATGTCAGAAATGTTTAAATTTGCTTAACAATTCAATTTTCTACTCATTTCTCTCCTGTCACAATTTGCTAGAAGCAATCAGGGGTAAGCAGGGCACTTCTTCAACATTTTGCTTAAAAATTATCAGCCAAATGTCCAACTTCATCGCTTGCAAATTCTTCCTTCCATAAACACTAAAACATGAACATAATTTAGCCAAGTTTTTTGCCACTGTATATCTTGTATCCCCTCTTATTCATCGTCAAATAATGTATTCCTTAACTTTAGCTGAAAAGTTATGAGAATTGTCCTTAAGTTTCATATTTCTACCAACATTATATACATTAATATTCAAATGTTTTCCATTTTTATGTATTTATATGTTCTAAGAAGATGGAACTTTTCTTTCTAATCTCTTACCAGACTCACTTGTTCAAATTCCTTTCATGACATTTTCTAGTATATATTTCAAAATTCTTCATCTCTACCCATTATTCACGTCCAAAGCCATTTCTAGATTTTTAGATACTTGTTATAGCAGCATCCTACATCTCAGTACTCATTTATGTGAAGGCTGCAGTGATAAAAACATCATAAACTTGGTGACAAACAATAAACTTTTATATTTCATAGTTCTTGAGGCTAAAATTACAAAATCTACTGACTGTTGAGAACCTTATTTCTGGCTTGTAGACAGCTGCATTCTCACTATCATATAACACTTCATGGCTTAGGAAATAAACTCTACTCCCTTACACTTTGTGTAACACTACTAATCCTATCATGGGGGCTCTACCTTATGATCTCATCTAAACCTAATTACTTCCCAAAAGTCCTAATTTTTGATACTATTCCAATGGAAGCAGGGGATTCAACATACAAACTTTTTGGGGTGAGCACAAATGTACAATCCATAATAATTAAGTTTTAAGCTCCTGAAATCCACGACACATTATATGACTAGATAATATCTTTGATTTCTTATATCCATCAATATTGAAATCTATAAAAAATGCAAGCATTTCTCATACTTTTATTATTTCCTAACTGTTGAGAAATCATTTAGATTGTTTTAAAAGCTCTGACACCATCAAAGTAATTGTGATGCATACAAAGTAGTTTATTAGATATGCTTAATTAACTGAATATTTCTTTCTAATGTATTTTTCTTAAGCTGGAGGAATTGATACCTAGTGGTATAAAACAGCATATGCTCCTTTTCACAGGTTAAAATAATTATTCCTTTGAGAACATTTTGTTAACTTCATTTATAGAAACCTAAATTCCATCCAAAAAATGTGATAAATGAAAACTCAATTGAAAAATAAGTAGGTAGATTGTTTTACATTGAAGAAATTACTTTAAAATAAAGTTGCAATTCCATAACTTTATCCACCTTCTCATTTAGTAGGTTGTGTTGAACAAAACCCAGTTGTCATCTAATGGTAAAGAGAATATGATATATTAAAAAAGTAGAATCTGTGTCTGGGGCTCAAGGGAGTTAAGCAAAGAAGAGAAAACTGTTCACTGTCAAACACTCTGCAAATACAGTGAGCAGGATTTAACAGCAAGAACAAAGTCAGGGTGTGTCCTGAGGATGTGAACAGCAGTGCTCTGGCAGAAAACACATGCTATTTAAAAGGCTCAACCATTTACAAGATCTTTGCCTCTCAAAACTCTCCAAACAAACTGAGGTGAATAAATTTATTTTCTCTCAGCCAGATATTCTTACACTTTTCTTTTTATTAGGATATAGGCTTTTTTAAAACTCTAATTTATATTTATATAAATCAAATCTTGTGGTATAGTATTTTTTCTGAAGAGAAATTTCTTAGACATAGCTATTATTGTCTCCCTAGTGGAAGGTTATATGAGTGAACTGTCTGGTTGATTTTGATCTCCTCTTTCAGCTTCACAAGGAGTTACCATATTTATAGATGCAAGGGGGAATTCATCAGAAGCAGACTGTCATTGCTAAAGATGACATAGGTGAGATGAATATTAAAGCCAACCAGGATATCGTGTCCTCCAGTTGCTTTGACATTTTAGTTTCCATCAAAAAATAGAAAAATAAAAAAATAAAATTCTTTACTATGCTCAATAAAAATAATTTTGACTATCCACTTACTATTACCGTTACTAGAAAACAACAGAAATACGAACTTGATAAAAACATCTACAAGAAACCTACATTAAATATAACATTTAATAGTGACCAAAAATGCTCCGCCCCCTAAGATTTGGAACAATCATCTCACTAAAGAAGATATACAGATGGAATATAAGCATATTAAAATGTATCCAACATCATATATCATTAGGAAACTGAAAATTGAAATAATGATGAAATATCACTACTCATTATCGGAATAGCTAAAATTCAAACACATTGAAAACTAAGGAAGATGCCGATATACAGCAATAAAAAATTTCTATCATTGTTAGTAAGAATACAAAATGGTACATCACCTTTGAAGACCAATTTGAAAGTTTCTTTAAAAGTTAAACAGTTTTTTATAACTTTGTAAATAACAACAGACAAATTACTATTATACATGTACTATGATATAAATGTATACTGCAAAATGAATGCAAAAATCAAATTCATGAACATACACATGCTGTGGGATTACAATTACTACTGGCACATCTTTTGATACTCTCATGCCAAGTAATAACAATTTTTAAAAAAGCAATTATAGCCACCATTTCTTTAAAAAGGCCAGAAGCCGACTACCCAGAGAAATGAAGCTTTGGGTTATAACAAATTTAGACCTGAAAAACAAAATGCTCCAAAGAATGAAGGTAATCTGCACTAGATAGTAAATGTTGAAGATGGAGAATAGTAAATTGTAATACTCTCTACAGTAGTCACAGAAATAGAATTGTGACTTTCTGCATCAACTTTATATTTTAAGATTTATTAGATATTTTACCTAGCCATCTTCACTGTACACAAAGTGCTTTCATTGTAAGGCATGAGTAAATCTAAGCTGTGCAGTGCTGATGAGCAGCAGTCCTGCCAGTGCACCTCTTGTGTTCCCTGGCTATATCTGAGTTCACCTAGGACTGCGGTTATGATATAGAAACTGTCTTTAATACCATGGGAGCATGTTTCAGAGAAAGTAGATTCAAATTGGAAGAACCAGGAATAGAGAAGAAGGAGCCAAAGCAGCCTTCCAGCAAGGACAGAAGACTGTGCATAAATATCTTAGGTTCCCATTGCCTCCTAAGTTAACATGAAGGCATGTTGCACATAATTTCTCAAAGACTCCCCCAAAGGAATCAAGCCACAGTTTGTCACAGTAATAACCACTACCTAATGTACATTGTATTATTTTATTGTCCCATCTAGATTTCCTTTTTTGTTTGAGATTTTTTAAATATTCTAAATGAATTATGTCCATTTAAATCATCTTTAAGGACTTGAGCTTGGGAAAACCCAATATAAGTCACATTGTATCTCAAAATATGTAATATAAAGATAAATTCACAAAGTAATATGAATGTATAGGTAAATGTAACAATAGGTACTACAATACTTTTTATGAGCCTTGAGTATACTGTCTTTTTCAGAGCCAAGTCTTCCCCAGCACTCATGTGAATTAAACAATATTTGAATCATCTTCAATAGCAATAGGAAACACACTAAAAACCCTCCAACCTATAATGAATGTAGACACGGTATAATTAGATCAGCAAATAAGCAGAAAATTTAAGGTCTAAATGGCAGGCGATTAGAATGATTCCCATTATTCATGCTGAGAAACTGATCCTGGACAGCACTTGTATTACAAGAACCGTTATAAGAGAAAAGGGCAAAGAGTCTGCCCAGGCTGACCAATATCGCCTTCCTCAACACATTCTTGGAGGAGCTCTTAGGAGGAAAAAAAAAATCAGCCTACAAAATTAAACTGTAGAAGTCTGGCTCCTTCTACTTCAACAAGAAAATAATTTGTTTATACATTTATAAAGACCTGATATTTAGCTTGATGGCTTCAAAACAGCATGTGAACTAAAGTAATGTGTGAACATGTTTAGATATCACATTGTTTCTCTTGTGTGATAAACTCAAAGGGAAAATAAGGAGCAAAATGGAGGATAGATATTTGGAAGTAGGAAGAAAATGTTCAAGTGGGAAGGGGAACAACATGGGGTGGTGGAAAGAAGAGAATGAGGATAAAAAAATGTTTTAAAGAATGGAAGGAAAACAATAAAAACAAAGTGTTATAAATGAAGAGAGGAAGGATTGAAGGGGAGAGAGAGAAATAAGATAAGAAAAATAAATAAATAAACAAATAAATAAAAATAATGTGTGAAAAGCAGAGATTCCACATTTTGTGGAAATGCAGACCTCATAAATTTAAATTTCCATTTTTTAACCTCTGTGTGCCACAAACCTTCTTAAGTAATCAAACTTCCAACATTTTCAAATTATGTATAAAAATTATCAACAAGTCAAATACTCAATAATATGTTATATACTGAAATAGAGATGAAACAAATTGTGGAAGTAAAAACTGAAAAATCAAGTAAAATATGTTCCATATGTTTCATTTTCTAAATTAGTTAAATTTTATTTAGAATTTTTAAATTATTTACTTTTCTCATTTAAGAGTGTTTCTTTTAATTCCCTTAACTATAAGCAATAAAAAAATCTACTATAATTAATCTGTAAGGTAACCAGTCTCTTTCAAAATGTCCTAATTACATTAATTTGGCAGTAGGTATACTGTTAAAGTGTAAAAGGCATTAGATGAATAATTTTTTGATGTGTAAATACCATATTAAAAAGACAAAGGGATAGCAAATGAAAGATATATTGAGAACTGTGCTTTCTCTGACCTAGTTTTTTATTTAACATATAATGATTTTAAAAATCAGATTACCTATAATCAAACATAAGTTTATAAACAATCATTGCATTTAAAGAGGGCCAGTAATTTAAAGAATAATGCATGTTTTTATTAAAATCTAATGAACAAAGTAGTAAACCTAATAAACAAACTAGTAAACAAAGAAAGTTAATTTCCTGATACTTAAATAATAATAAATTTAAAAACAGTAAGTTATCTGGATTTCATTCTAAGCGCTTGCCCAGAGTTAAATTTTTTAGTTAATACATATCCATCTCCATAAATATGAGATGTTACTCATACCATTTTATGTTTCATATTAGAGAAAATTAGACAATCTCAGAAGAGAATTACAGGATTATCATTGAATATTAAACTTTATAAAGATTTGAATGTTTTTACTATTAATAAAAAGAAATATATTTGTAAATGACACAGTTCTTAGAGTTATGGCATAGATGGTCTGTCCCACTTTTTCATTTTGCAAGAAGAAAATCTGCAGTTAGAGATACTTAGTGAAAATTCTAAGGAAATAGTGGAAAAATGAGTACTAAACAAGATGTTTTCTGAATCCTTTCTTACTACCTTACATGTAAAGAATGACAATAGTTTTTGTATAAGACAGTAATAATTTCTGATTCACAACAAGTAGGAAGCAACACAGAAAGGAGAGGGAAATATCATTATTAAGGTATAGAAAATAACCTCTATTTTTCAGTAAAGGTGGTTCAAAATTCTAGACCCATCTAAATTTTAGAAACAGCCACAAATTATTATTTTGTCTACCTACATGTGACTGTTAAACCATCCTAAAAGCAATCTGTGCAGAAAATTAAAGATGATGTAATGAGTCACTAAGATACAAAGCAACATTACCAATTTTATGTATCTCTGCTTCTTAATATTTGGGGGCTCAAAAGTATGAGTCAATGTATTGTGAAAAAAAAGGAGACATGCCCATATTAGGTCTGATTAATCATCTGCATTGATGGCAATCTTTCTTGACAGCAAAATTTTCAACTACTTTATCTTGTTTCACTATTTGCTTCTCACAAAGGTGATGTTTAGTTCAGAAACTTAACCTAATTTTGTCATAACCTAACCTTGAAAAAGTAGGGAAGCTTATGTTAAAGGTAATATCAAAACTGCTGGGTTTTTTTCCCCCATTACCTGTGGGCCCTTTACCCAAGATACATCATGTTCAGGTACAAACACCCAGTGATAAATGTAAATGTATTGTATACCTAAAATGTAGCAATAAATAAATAAATAAATAAATAATAAATGAACATCTAAGAAAAAAAACTGCTGTTATATGTTTGCCTTAAATTTCTCAAATGATTATAATTTTCCTAGAGTTTAATTCCAGACCTAAATTTAGATAATTTTTAAAGGAATAAATTGTTTCACCAAATTCCCATCTGTGTTTTCTCCTGTTTTCTGTAAAGATTGTTCGAAAGTAAGGGTGATTCAAACTGTCTGTTTTCCTCCAGTTGATGCAGACCTTGACTTAATTTTCAAGCCCTACTTCAAAACCTATTAAACATTCCTCCTTCAAGCTGTCTAATTCATTGGATAAAGAAGATAATGGTCACATTATTTTAACAATTTGGAAATCTCCTTAACTAGAAATAGATAAGCGAAAAATAAAAGCATAAACATCCTTTTTCACCTAACAAATGTAAGAAAATTTGTTATGTGGGTTTTAATAATTACAATCAAAAGCAAGTTAGCCAAATCCATTACTTTTATTTTTTCATATCCTGATATAAGTATGTATCTATGTATGCATGTGTGTGGATATATATATATATATATATATATATATATATATATATATATAAAGAGAGAGAGAGAGAGAGATAGAAACTCCAGTAAGAGGCATATAATAAAATTTCTCTAATTTTATCTTTGTGCCTAAAGGTACATCACACTGGATTTAACCTAAGTGATTTGTATTTGTAAATATATGTGTTTATTATAAAAATTTTCAAACTTTTCTGAGGCAGGCAACAAAACAAATAAGATGCTGGTCTGTGCAGGTGCATTATTATTTCAGATTTCAATGTCTTACTTGAAATCAAAATTACAAAGCTACAAAAATAGTCTTAGGTTTTTTTGGAGCAGAACAATTTTTTGTTGTTGTTGTTGTTACCAGGGATCCAACTTGGGACCTTGGGCTTGTGAGGCAGGCACCTGAAACACTGAGCTAAATCCCTGGCCCTAGAGGAGAGCAATTAATATATATATATATATATATATATATATATATATATATTGCAATGTAAACTGTAAACTGACTTCTTTTAAAGATTTATGAATTTTGTTTATTTCCACTTGAAGAAGAAAAAAAGTCCTTCACATTTCCAAATGCAGAATCAATGGAATGGTAGTAGATGGACTCTTGATTTTTATAAATTTATATTATTTCCTATGAAGCCATCTCAAAACTACAGCACATATTTCATCAAATCATCATTTATGAAATAATTTGTGATATAAAATTCTGATAAGCAATTAGAATAGTCAAGACTATCCATGGCTGAATTAAATAGAAAATAGAATGATACTAGAAACTAAAATCAAGGTTAGAAAATAAAAGAGATATTTGGTTTTATAATGCTTGCAAGTTTAGAACTTTTCATTCACTTCTATACATTTTTGCATGATCACATAAACTATCTACCCACACAAACACATTATAGAATTTTAATATATTTGCTGATAGAAAAATTTAGTGTAACGTTTGATCTACCAGTCAGTTTTTATAAAGCAACATTTGCACGCTACTGTTGAAATGTTTTTAAAACTTGAATATCATTACTAAAGTTTCATAGAACAGTTTCCTTGTTAAATTCTTGTAGTGACTGTGGTCCTCAGAATATTCACCACTGCTGTATGAGGAAAATAGTTGAAAATGTCTGACATTCATGAGCTTTACAGCAACATCTGCCCCAAGCTAAAATCTCCTACATAGAAGTAATGATAATGGATGAAAGGCAGGGTGTGGGAGAAAGGTCCATTGATTGCCATTCAATTTACTGAAATTGCCCACTTAGAATACTTATTTAGACATTACAAGCTCCACTTTCTCCAGTGCAAAGCCTGAATGCACTGAGCTGACAGAAGGTGTAGGGACTATACCAGCCTACACAGCACTTTCTGGAAAAGGGAGAGACTATATAATTTGAGGAAGTAGATGAACCACTGCAGGCAGGATCCTGCAGTACACAGTGACCAAATGCAGATTTGTGCCTTTATCGGGAGGGTTGAGGTGGAGATGTTGGCACAGGAAACATCTTAAGGGCAAATTGTCCAGTGGCTTCATTTGTGTGAGCATCTGGCCTTTCCATGTGTAAGAACCCTGGCTAATGGAAACAGATTCCTCATCAAACATTTTCAAAACAGCCACATTTACTTCTTTTCAAAAGCAATTTTCAGTTTATTTGTTGTTGTGAGTAATCTGAAAAATTAAATGTATTTTTATTTTAAAAGAAGATGCCTAACCACTTCTCAGGCTTTTGGCTAAGCTCAAGTGTAAAAGAAGACTCCTTTAGCTTCATGCAATTCTTTTGAAAAATAGGATTAAGAATCTCCATGTGGGAAAGATTTTACACAAAGAATATTATTCTCTTCTTATAGAACACAATTTTTTTAGGCTGATAGAAGCTTTATTTTAACAATTCAGAATATGGTGAACTTAAAGGCCTGTGTCAAGAAATAAAAGGTATTTGAAGCTAAAATGATCCAGCTTCCTCTCATCCAAAGTAGACATGGACCACACATAACCAATACCATTACTACGGTTATGCAGGAAAATTAGTCTGGAAAAACACAAGCGTATAAAATGCACCTTAAAATTTTTCTCCCAAAATTACCTGCTTCTTTCGCTATAAATATAGAAAATATATGAGACTTCTCTTGGTTATTAAGTATCCTATGAGCTGTCTCATGCACACTTGCTTTGGTTTCTGGTTAATTGGCATGTACTGTGGGCTAGCATACACAAAGAGGTTATATATTGGAATATTAGGGTGACCCCAACTGAAGTTACTCAGGGTTTTAAATTTAAAATAAAATTACTTTATATATTCTACGCTATATTCTGTGGGCAATCCAACCTCCTCTCCAATATAGAAAAATTCCCAAGGCTTACATTGGTGCCATGCCCATGAATCTATTTAATTCTCTAATTTACAGCTCCTCTTTTTTACTCTGATTCTTCCTCTCCCCCAACCTAGGGCCCACACAGATATTTATTCTATCCCTTTAATTTTCTCAAAGCAAATCAACAAACCATGCACTCATGAAAGAGATTTCATAGTGATATACTTTGTACAAGTTTTGGGTTACACAGGGCATTAACCTTATAGCAACACTAACCGTTGTAAGTATCGGATTCATGTATACATAAAAGTCATTTAGTCACACACGCATGAGGCCCAGCTTCTCCCCTCAAGACATCCTCACCTTTGGGTTTCTCTTACTACATTAAGCAGAATAATTGAGCTCAGTACTTTCCACTCAGCTCTAGGTGTAAATGTGCCTATCTAGGACTTTCTTCAATCTCAGTTGTTTCATGGAACAACATGATAATTTATTTTCTCTTTTAAGTAATTATTACTATCAACAAAATAGACATTACTGCTATCTCTGAAACATTTCTGACTCTCCTGTCTTCCAGGCACATGGTAGGCTTGTATCTCCTGGCTCCTTAGTGTTTAGGTAGAAAAGTGTCACTAGTTCTGAACAATGAGTAGTGAGTTGTGAATGTGTCTTCTGAGCATCAGCATTTAATCGTCAATGTGAGACCTGCTTTCTTCCCTGCAGCAGACAACCAGCAACATTTATGATGCTGGCTGTCAGAGTGTGACTGAAGGACTGTGAGGAGAAAACATCTGCTGGCCCGTGGTACACATAGTGGAGTGAGAAAAAAATGTTTTGTTTTCAAGTGATTGATATTTTAGAATTCTTTATTGTCACACAAATATAATCTATTCTGACTTTACTCACTATTACCACCCAATATCCCAAGATGTTTTCAGTGTCTATAATGTTTTTCATCTTCCTCAAAGCCCCCACAGTGCTAGGTAGCAAAAAAAAAAAAAAAAAAAAGATGAAAACCTGTCAACTAATGCTCTTTAGTTTCTTTATGCTTAACCTTTTTCTTTCTTTATTTTTCTATCTAACAGTTTATTTCAAGTAAATTCATAGATTTGGTCATTTACTCTAATCACATGAAATAAGGGGTAGTGGGCTCAAAAACACTCAATAGCCAATCTGACATCAGCGTCCTAGCTGGCTCCTGCAGAGAAGATATTTCATGTTGACCCATTTGGTGCCTCTCTTGTTCTCGGAAAATCATAAGATGAGAAGTTTTAGGAAGTAATAAACTCCTGTTAACTTAGCCCTTCCCACTCAATGTCACTCTGATATCTCCTAAATTCTAGGTCTGATTCCATGTTGCCATTGCCTAGGTGATTTCCTACAACCCTCAATTTAAGAATTGTGCTGCCTCGATAAAAGCAGTGTCACTTTTCCCCCATTTGACAGCTTGTACCATTGACTTCCATACATTGAAATGATTTAAGATGCATCAAGAGCTGGGCTCTTCCTCAATGGAAACACCTCCTACTACTGTTTTTTTTTTTTCTCTAATCCAGCCACATAGTCACTCATGATATAGTAGGATCATTCTGCAAGGAATCTCTTCCCTGAGTCCCAAATGTGAATGGAGCAAAAGGTTCCTTTATTGTGGCTTTTATTTCAACATATATATTATGTTAGTATGGGAAAGGAAAGAAGGGAAAAGAAAAAATATGAGAAAAGGGAAAACATGGAAACAAAGGCTTTATAAATAGGGAAGGATGGAAGGGGTGAAGAGTGGCCAGCGGAATGGGGAAAAAATAAGAACCAAGATATATCATGTAAAGGTACAAGATCCCAATGATGAATGTAACTGTATTGTACACCTAAAATGTACCAAGCAACTTAATAAAAAATATACATTATGTTAAGGCAATGAAGATATAGATATAGATATAGATAGATATAGATATCCTACATCTGGGACTTTAAATCTGAAGAGGAAATTTAAGACACAGGTTTCCCTAATCTCAGAATATTCTTCCCACAATCAGCTAGTTCTAGGAAGAGCGATCATTTCACATCTGCTTCTTGTTTAATCCTGTTAATAGATGACATTGTTCATCTTCAGTAGAGTTGAATTGGTAGAAAGTTTGTGAATCATGCTTATGAAGATAAAGACTATATTATTATAATATATATTTAATAACCATTACACTTATAATACATATTTACTTATATTATACTTTCTTATTTTACACTTATATTATTCACATTATATTTATAATATAAAAAATTATCTTTTTAAAAAATAACATACATGAATATTTCATGGAAACCAGGAACAGAGAATATAGTCAGCTTTTCTAGAGGACTGAATCCAAAGCTGAAAAATCACTGGAAATCCTGTTATTCTTTTCGTATCTTACTCTCATCTTGGTCCATCACCACTGTTTCCCTGCAAATCAACTCCATTTTCATTTTGCATTTTGCATTGTTTTCTTTCAGAACAACTGACTTTAAGTGTTCATAATATAAACTCTTTTACAAATCCCTCCCCAAAGTGACAATCTTAATTCCCAAGTTGATACTGTTAAAACAAACAAACAAAAAAATGTAGAGTAAGTAGACTCATAAACTGAGCTTCAAATTCTAAAAACAATGATTCTCCTTGGTTTTTTAGGTCTTCTAAACATCTGCAAGCAACAAATACTTCAGGACTGGAAGGTTATTGAGCATAAACATGACTGCTATAATTCAGTCTTACGAATAAGTAGAAAGCTTTCCAATTAGAAACATATTATTGAGAGACTTTCTCAGAATAAAAAATAAAAGTGATAACTAAAATCATTGCAGCAATCACCAGAAAATAGCACTATTTCTCTCCTAAAAGCTGGATACCTTGATCAAATGGCTTGGATGTTGAAAACACTGTGTTAGTACATTACTGCCACAAACTTTAGGGGAGAGAAGAACTCAAAAAAATTATACCTCCAAAATTTAAAGACTCAATCAAAAAATAGACTTCAGAAATTAACACACATTTCTCAGCTGAAGCACAAGCAACCAGTAAATACATGAAACAATGCTCAAAATTGCTGGCCACTTGAGAAAAACAAATTAAAACACTGAAATTCCATCTCACTTTAGAAAGAAGGGCCATCACCAAGAAATCAACCAAAGCTAGGCTTGAAACTCAGCATTCAGGAAGCTGAGGCAGGAGGATCCCTGTAATTTCAAGGCCAGCCTGAAATACATAGTGAGTTAAAGACTAGCATAAACTATGTAGGGAGACCTTGTCATAAAGAGAGAAAGAAAGGAAGAAAGAAGGAAAGAAAAAAAAAAGAAAAAAGAAAAAAAGAAAGGAAGGAAGGAAGGATGAAAGAAAGAAAGAAAGAAAGAGAAAGAAAGAAAGAAAGAAAGAAAAGAAAGAAGAAAAGAACAAAGGCTGGCAAGGCTTCTTGGTTAAAGGAACCCTTCTCCATTGTTCATGGGAATGTAAACTGATACAGCCATGATAGACATCCATATGGATGTTCCTCAAAAACCTAAAACAAGAAGTTCCATTGGACCAAGTTATTCCACTTCTAGCTGTCTTCTCAAAAGAGATAAAGTCATCATATTACAGAGATACATGAATACCCAAGTTTATAACAGCATAATTTGTGATAGCTAAATCCTGAAAACAGCTGCTATGCTTATCAACAAATGAATGGATAAAGAAAATGTGGCATTTCTATACCATGGAGTACTACTCTGCCATAAAGAAGCATAAAGTTGGGGCATTTTTAGGTAAATGGCTGCACTTCAAGATTATAATATTAAATGAAATATACCAGGTGCACAAGTTTAAATATCACATTACTTCTCTTTTATGACAAACCCAAACTACAAATAAGGAGCACAAATGAGAGATGGATATCAGGAACTAGGAAGGACTTGTTCAAATGGAAAGTGTAACAAATGATGGACAGAGAGAAAGAAAAGAAAATTTTAAAGAATTAAAAGAAAAAATGGTAACAGGTCTTTTGTAAATGGGGAAGGGAAGAAGCATTGGAGGGAGGGGAAAGGAAGGGGACCAAAAATGAATGAAGATGCATTACATACACAGATGTCCAGGAAGACAACAGAGTGGTGAGCAGTAGAGAAACAGCCTCTCCAAGATTTAGATGCTGGAATACAGTGCAACATGGGGAAGAGAAGGAGGGAAGTGGGTCCCTAGGATCCAGCTAGGATCTGAGAATTGGAACCCTCAGGCAGAGCAAAGAAAGGGACCTAAGCACAGAAGAGGGTGGTGGCAAGCATCACTTTCTCCCTGAGCCCTGGCTCACAGCATGGAAGGGGTGATTCAAACCTCCAGAGACACAGTGACTACTGGGGACCCCAGGTTCCTCCACAGAGAAAAGCACCAAGGGAATGGAGGAGTGGATGCTGCAGACTGCAGTGACTGGTGAGTGATCCCAGTCCAGTTCAGGCATCCCCAAGAGGTGGGGGGAAAAGAGGATGGAAAGGGGCTGGCTAAACTCAGGACTCAGATCAGCTAAAGGTTGGCCCCATCTAGTGGCTCCCAGTGTCCGGGTGACGCACAGCTGTGGGAGGTATCCAAGTTCAGGCAGCCCAGTTCAAGCTGGGAGGAGGCACCCAGAGCGTTGTGGCCCGAACTTGGGTCCCAGCCTCTCAGCCAGAAATCAGAAGCAGCCTGAGCTTCAGTGGAGCTGAATGTGCAGGCTTGCTGGGATTATCCACCACACCACTGTAATTCTACTACTGGGTTGATGAGATCAATCAACATCAATTTGGGCTCTGTCTGCTCACTTTGTCTACCAGTGACAGCAGAGACATGCCTTGAAGTGAACTTTTTTTTCTTTTCTTACTTTGCTTTTTTTGTTGTTATTTTTTCTTGTTATTGTCTTTATATGAGAGTGAACATTGTTTCTAGTTTTCTATTGTTGTTTTTTTTCTCTTCTTGTTTCTGTTCTTTTCTTCCTTCTTTCCTTCTTATCTTCTTCACCAGTTTCACAAAGCTTTCATAATCTTCCTTTGCCTTTCAGCTTTGCTTTTAATCTCTTGCTGTTTTTCAATTTCTCTATTTTTTGCTCTAAGCTCTTTTGAATTTTCTCTTCTGATGTAAAATTGCTAAATTGAGGAGATATACACTGTATAGAATTTTCTGATTTGTTTTAGATTTTGTAATATAACTATAAATCTTCATATGGTTAAAGATGCCAAGTTAAGTTACCACATTTGTCATTTTCCAGGCTATACTTTATGCTATTTTTATTACTGATTGTAGTACTTTAGCCAAAGTGACATAGTTTTTTTAATCAGTTATTTTTCCTTGTATGCCAAGACTGAGATTGCATGAGGGCCATAAACAATACTATAAACCAGTGTCAAAGAACCAGGGGTTAGGCCAAACAGGCAGCAAATTCTCATTCTTCAATTTGAAGAGGCAGGATCTTGCAACAGCTCAAAAGTCAAAAGTAATCTACACTTGGAAGATATCTCTGAGTAGTCATTTTTAAGGGTTCTCGACACTAGCAATAAAACTGCCTACCGTGAGAAATTTACAAGTATCAATTCAGAAGTGAAACTTAGAAAATAGAAAATGAAAAGATACAGAAACAAAATGCAACCCCAAATTTCCAGCTCTCCAAAGGCAAACCCAGAGGGCTATGAGTTGGAACAATTCAAAAGCCACCCACTTGCACTGTCTGAAGTGGTAACAGTGGAAGTAACAAAACATATGAACGAAGTTCTAGAAAAAATTAAAATATAAATAATTTACAGATAACCAAAGAGATGATCATAATGAAAGACATGGTTAGTGAACTTAGATTACATAGAGTTTATTTTTAAAAGAGGAGCATAGGAAAATGATGGAAACCATGAATGTCCAACATAGGAAAGAAATGAAATCCATGAAACATATATTTAATATTCTTTTGAAAGTATATGCAACACAATGAATCAATGTGAGGACAGAATATCTGCTCTAGAAGATAGGTTTGCAGTTAGTGATCCTGAAAAGAAAAATTTCTTAAAAATAGCAAGGGACTACAAAAAAAATCAATTCAACAGCTGCTAGATGATACAAAAAATAACATTGATTGAAGTCAGTAAAAAACAGAAGATATCACAAACAATATAAAAAAATCTGCTTCTAGAAGTAATGGCAGAAAACCTGCCAAGCATGGAAAAAGAATTTGACATACAAATAAGTGAGGCATATAGAACTCCAATTAGTCCTGATCAAAAAAGGAAATCTACACCAAGGCATATAATACTTGAGATTCAAGAAATTCAACACAAGAATGGAACATTAAAAGTTGTTAGAGGAAAGAAACAAATTCCTATAAATGAAAGCCCATCAGAAACACACAGCAGACTTTTCAACACAAACCTATAAGTCAAAGAAAGCTTGGAGTGAAGTATTTCCAGCCTTAAAAGAAAATAATTTCCAACCCAGATTAATGTAACCCACAAAACTTTATTTCAAAAGTAATGGAGAAATAACACACTTCCATGACAGAGAACATCTAAAGAAATTCATGACCACCAAACCAGCGCTCCAAAATATATTCTAGAAATATATGTCAATATATAAATCGATACATATCAGTTATAACTATCAATGTAAATGCTCTCAATTCATCAATCAAAAGAAACCCACTGGCAGAATGGATCAGGAAACAAGATTCAACAATATACTACATAGCAGAAGCACATTTATCTTAGAAAGAAATCCATAGACTGAAAGCCAAAGGGTGGAAAAAATACTCCATGTGATAGGAACCCAGAAAGAAGCAGGGATAATTATTCTATTTGTAAAAAAAGTAGATTTCAAGCCAAGACTGATCAGAAGAAACAAAGGTCACTACATACCTATTAAGGGAACAATCTAAGAAGAGGAACAATTCAAGATAACAATCATAAATATATATGCAGAGTATATAAAACAAATGTTAAGTGACATGAAAAATCAAATAAGCTCTAATACAATATTAATGGGGGACCTCCATACTCTGTTGTCACAAATAGATCAACTAGACAAAAAATCAACAAAGAAATATGAGAACTTAACCAAACTTTTGCACAAATGTACTTAGGAGATTTCTACAGTGTATTCTACCCCACAATATCAGAATATACATTCTTCTCAGCTGCACATGGAACATTCTCCAAGATAGACCATATACTACCTCATAAAATATACTAAAGTAAATCCAAAGGAATTGACATTATCCCACACATACTATCAGACCATAGTGCAATGAAACTGGAAATGAATGGGAAAAGAAATTACAAAAACTGCATAAACACATGAAAAACAAATGACACCCCCCTGAACAAGCAATAAGTACAGATGAAATTAAAGGAAAAATTATAGTTTCTACAATTTAAAAATAACACCAATACAACATACTGGAACTTGTGGGACACTATAAAAGTAGTCCTATGAGTGAAAATTATAGCAGCAAATTCCCATATCAGAAAAACAGAGCAAGCTCAAATAAACAACCTAATGTTGAACCTCAGGCTTCTAGAAAAAGAAGAACAAGTCAATCTCAAAGCTCATGTAAGAGGGAAAATTATAAATATCAATGCAATTCAGACTGAAAAAACAATACAATGAATTAATGAATCAAAGAATCGGTTCTTTCAAAAACTAAGTAAAAATCAACAAATCTTTAACCAACTTTATCAAAAAGGAAGAAAAAGACTCAAATTAAAAGGGTAAAATCACAACAGATCATGCAGAAATTTAGCAGATCATCAATACCTACTTCAAGTACCTGTACTCTAATAAGATGGAAAACACAGAAGAAATGCACAAATTTCTAGATACCTATGAATTATCAAAGCTGAATGAAGAAGATATAAATTTTTTCAATATCTCAATACCAGTCAATGAAATTAAAGATGTAATTAAAAACCTACCAACAAAGAAAAGCCCAGATCCTGCTGGGTTCATTACTGAATTTTACAAGAAATTTAGAGAAGATCTAATGCCACTACTCATCAAACTTTTTGATGAAATTGAAAGGGAAGAAGTACTCCCAAATTCATACCTGGAAGCGTTACCCTGACACCAAAAACAGAGAAAGATTCAACCAAAAGAAGACTACTGGCCAATCTCCTCATTAAATATAGACAAAAAAAATACTCAGTAAGATACTTGCAAGCAGTAAGATACTGCAGCAAATCATCAAGAAGATTATACACCATAACCAAGTAGGATTCATGATAGGGATGCAGGGATGGTTCAACATATGTGAATCAATAAATATAATGCATCATATTAGCAGAATCAAGAACAAAATTCACAAGATCATCTCAGTCAATGCAGAAAAAGCATTTGACAAAGTTGAACACCCATTCATGATAAAAACACCACAGAAAATTGGAATAGATGATCTTTATTTCAATCTGATAAAATCCATCTATCACAACCCAACAGCCAACATCATACTAAAAAGTCAAAAACTGAAAGCAAGACAAGGATGTTCAATATCACCACTTCTATTCAATATAGTTCTGGAAACATTAGCCAGAGCTATTAGACAAAAAAAAAAAAGAGGAAGAAAGGAAAGGAAGAAATTATCATTATTTATGAATGACAAGATACTCTACATGGAGGACCTCAAAAACTCCACCAAAAGACTTCTAGATTTAATAACCAAATTCAGTAGCATAGTTGGATACAAAGTCAACACTCAAAAAGAAGTAGCATTCCCGTATACAAATAACATACTCACTGAGAGAGAAATTAGGGAAACCATACATTTCACAATATTAAATACTTAGGAATCAATCCTAGAAAGGAAGCAAAAGATCTTTACATTGAAAAGGACAGTACTCTGAAAAAGAAGATTGAAGAAGTTATCAGAAAATGGAAAGATGTCCCTTGTTCTTGGGTAGGAAGAACAAACATAGGAAAAATGGCCATACTTTCAAAATCTTTATGCAGGCTCAATGCAATCCCATTGAAAATACTGATAGAATACCTCAAAGAATTAACGAAAACAATCCTAAAATTCATTTGGAACCAGAAGTGACTTAGACTAACAAAAGCAATTTTAAGCAACAAAAGCAAAGCAGAAGGCATCACAATCCTTGACTCGAAATTATACTATAAAGCTGCTGTGATAAAAATAACATGATACTGGAAAAAAAAAAAAGCAGACTTGAAGATCAATGGAATACATTAGAAGATGCAGAAACAACTCCAAACACACTAAGTCACCTTATGTTTGACAAAGGGGCCAAGTAGTTTCACTGGAAGAAAGATAGCCTCTTTAATAAAAGGTGTTGGAAAAACTGGATTTCCACATGCTGAAGATTAAAACTACACCCATATCTCTCACCATGCACTAAATTAAAATTGAAATGGATCAATGATCTAAATATAAAAACAATCACTTTTTGGTCTTTTGGCTAAGATCAAGTGTAAATATAAAAACAGAAACATTAAATCTGCTGGATGATTAAATTGGTAGAATTCTTAACATAGATATAGGCAGACTTTATGAACAAAATCCAGATCCCATGGGAAATATTACAAAGAATCAATACTTAGAATCTCATCTTCGTAAAAAGCTTTTGCAAAGCAAAAGAAACCACCAAGAGAGTGAGGAGACAACCCACAGAGTGGGAAAAAAAATCTTTGCCAGCTGTTCCTCAGACAAAAGACTGATATCTAGAATATATAAAGAACTCAAAAAAATCAGTCCTTCCAAATGTAAAGATCCAATCCAAAACAGGGGAATCTAAAATGAATAGACAGTTTCCAGATGAGGAGTTAGAAACAGCAAATAAATATAGGAAAAAATGTTCAACACCACTTGTCAGTCGAGAGATGCAAATTAAAACAACATTGAGATTCCATTTTACTCCAGAAAAAATGGCTATTATTAAGAATCGCCAATAACAAATTCTGGCAGGGCTGTCAGGGGAAAAGGAACCTTTCTCCACTGTTGGTGAGAGTGTAGACTGGTGCAGCCTCTGTGAAAATCAGTGTGGAGATTCCTCAAAAAACTGAAACTAGACATTCAATTTGACCCAGCTAGTCTCCTTCTTGGTATCTTCTCAAAAGTATTAAAAGCCTCATATCAGAACAATATATGCACACCCATGTTTGTAGCGCCCATTTTGTAACAGCTAAATCTTGGAAACAACCCAAAAGCCCATCAACTGTTGAATGGATAAAGAAGATGTGGGGTTTCTTTTATATAATGGAGTACTATTCCACCATAAAGAAGGATAAACTCACTACTCACTACATTTTTAGGTAAATGGATGCACATGAAGACCATATTCTTAAGTGAAATAAATCTAACACACTTGTTTAAATATCACATTGTTTCTCTGGTATGAGAAACCAAAAGAGTACATAATGTATCATAGATACAAAATGTATAATAGATATTGCTAAATAAGAAGAAAATGTTCAAATGGGAAGGGGAATGGGGCGGGGAAGGGGAAAGGAAAAGAACAGAAGAGAAATGGAAACCATGCTTTTGTAAGCAATGAGGGGAAGAGGGGTTGAAGGGAAAGAAGGGGATTGGGGGAAAAGAAGGATCAAGATGTATTATGTACAGGTACAAATTCTCTATGATGAATGTGATCATTATGTATATCTAAAATGTACC
Source organism: Heterocephalus glaber (assembly GCF_053883595.1). Classification (NCBI taxonomy): domain Eukaryota; kingdom Metazoa; phylum Chordata; class Mammalia; order Rodentia; family Bathyergidae; genus Heterocephalus; species Heterocephalus glaber. Next base: position 29,453,852 of record NW_028258372.1, read on the forward strand.
AATAAAATTAGTTTTTAAAAAACTAAAAAATGTATGTACATGAACACATCTCTCAAGATAAATGTAATCATTATGTACTGTAAGCATGTACTAATAAAATATATTTTAAAATTCTGAGTAGGAATTAAAATCAGTGCTTAAGGTTAAAAATGGTGGAGGCAAATTTGAACCACTTTTAGGAGAATAGATGCACTTGGAAAATATAATGTTCAGTGAAATAAATTAGACACACAAGTTTAAATACCATATGGTATCTCTCATGTGAGTAAGGCAAAGTACAAACAAATAAAATGATAAAGGATGGCTAGAAAGGGACGAGCAGACAGACCTCATCCAATAGGGAGGTGTGCAAGGGAACAAGGAGAGGGGGAAGGGGAAATGAGAGGAATAAAGACATGCCACACACAGGATCCTAATAACTCCAATCAATGTAAGCATTATAGGCCATAACATGAGCTAAAGCAAATAGTATCAACAAGGATGAAAAAGGTGATAGGGGAAGCAGAGGAGGAGGTGGGGAGGGGAAGTGGATTAAAAAACAAGCTGTCATATGTACATGTAACCACTCCTGAAGATGACTGTAAACTGCATAAACAGTAAACATATACTAATCGGGTTTTTAAAAAAATGGTAGGAAACTGGCTTAAAGGACCATTTTATTTTTCTTCCTCTTTCTCTCACTGGCATGATTTGTCACCACTATCTGTACAAGTTTCTTTTAGGCTGCCAAAGAAAAACTGAACTTCAAGTATCAGTTATTGACCAAGGCACACAGTTAATATGTCACTTCAATTCTATTTCTGGGCTACCTGTCAAAATGTAATCACTCTCTTCATATCTTTAACTAACTATTGTATTCATAAAATTTCACACTATAGAAAATTTACACAGCTGGTTTTTCTTCCTTTTTATTTCAATGCCAGATAGAAAATAATGGGAGAAAAATTTTCACTTCAGATTACCATGTGTTAGATAATTTAACAGAAAATAAAAGCCACCTACCAAGTGGCAAGCAATTTTCTAGGCCCTGTAGATATCAGCATGATCAAGTCAGAAAACATCCTTTTCTTTATAGTCTAGAAAGAGGAAAGTGATAATAAACAAATAAATAAGTGGAAATTAATTTCATTTAGTAATCATTTTAGGGGAAAAACCCAAAGGAATGATATAGTTTATTATCACTAGATGTTAGATGCTCTTCTATTTGTTGATTTCCAGAAAGGTATTTGTGAGATGATATTTCTGTATATTAGATGAAATCAGAGGAGAAAATGATAAATCATGATGGAGTGATATGACTAGAAGAACTCACCAAGTAAAAACATCAAGGAAAAGAAATATATTTGCTATCATATAAAAGACCAGAATGATTGTGATATAGCAAAAAGAAGGCAAAATGATTTTAAAATTATTCCATGGTAAAGATAATAACTGAGAAAAAATGAGAGAAGTCAAATTTCTTTACTCCTATCCAGCTGCACTCCTGCATGCATTAACTATATCCTTTTATCACCCCTCTTCCCCTGCACCTTTTCCTGGCAGCAATTAGGATTCTATTCTCAACTTCTTTGAGAAAATTTTAGGCTCCACATATTAAAGAGACTATTTGGCCTTTGTATTTGTCTTTCTGACTTATTTCATTAAATATAATGTCTTATAGTTCCATCCACATTGCTATAAAACATAAGATTTCATTCATTTTTATGGTTGAATGATATTCCACTGTGTAAATCTGTGCCATTTTATTCATTCATCCTCTGAGAGATACCTAGATTGATTCTTCCTCTTAGATTAAAAAGTAGATTCCTTAACAGGAATAATTCAGAACATGAAGATGATGTTTGTTGAGAAAACAATGCCATAATACCCATAGTGATTGACAAGAGAAAAAAAAAAAATAAATGTGAGCAAGTGTGTTAGTCTGCTTTGTGTCAATTTGATCAAATACCTTAGAAGAAAACAACAAAGGTCTATTTTTGCTCATGTTCCAGAGGTTCTAATCCATGGTTGGCTGGTTTTACTATTGTGAGCCTGAGGTGAGGCACAACATCATGGCAGAAGGTCATGGTGGAATTAAGCTGCTCACCTTATGGCAGTTAGGAAACAGAGAGAAAGAAAAAGTCAGAGTGTATAAGACCAGGGACAAGATATATGATATCATGCTCTATGATTCACTCTTCTCAACTAGGCCCTACCTCTAGTTTCTATCACTTCCCAAAGATGCCTTAAAATTGTGATCTTATCAATGGATTAATCTACTTGATGAAGTTAATGCTCTTATTATGCAATCACTTCCCTAAAATCTCATGAGCTGGCCATCAATCCTTTAGCACATGAGTTTTGTGGGACATTTTAAAGCCAAACCATAAAAATCAAGTAACAAGAGATACTTATTTGGATGATCTAAGCAGATAATTATGAGTCTACAATGCATAAAATATATCTGGAAATGTTGTTTTCTCCAGATATTTAATTTTATAAGTTTTATAGTTTTACTTGAAATATAATTCCAACTACATTGAATAAAAGTACCTAGATCTTTAACAGATATTTTTGTTATTTCTTTACCTTTCCACTTTCTGTTCTTTCTACTTCTAAGGTACTTAATTTCAATTGCTTGTTCCATTATGATTTTCAAATCCTAGCCTAAACATCACTTCTTTTATGGAAAATATTACTTGAATTATCACATAAATGATTCTTATGTAGTATGAAATCCACAAAAATTATATATTGCTATGAGGCTGCCATAGTGGTTCTAGTACCGTCAATTACTCATTTCCCTTAGCTATAACCATCTCTGTATGTTGTTTTATTAATCCTCTGTCAGCATAAAGATGAGTTTCCAAATTTTCTGGTTTCTACTGAAAAGAGACCAGCATTCAATATCTGAAGGAGAATGTCTATTATGTAAGTAAGCAAGAATGAGAGATCTTTTAGAGCAGAATTTCCCCGAGAAAAACTGATGCTAAATAAGTTTTAGAAAGTATAGTGTTTAGGGATTAGTAGGCTTTCATAAAGATTTGTTGAACTTTATCTTTGCAAAGGTGTTCTATGAAATGTGGTTTTTACTGATGTCTGACATTCCAATGTAAGGATGTCACCAACTGAATGGGTTTCTGAAGTAGAGTAGAGGAAGAGAGTATCTTTCATTAATTTAATACATTCAATCTGATTCTGGGGTAGACAAATCATTCTGTCCCAGAAGTACCAGAACTTAATATTTTTGCTTCATATCTATAAATTTCAAAGTCTAAAGATAAAGAACAAGGTCATTTCTGGCAACTGACTGTTGGTAGTGTACAATCTTCTTTCCTAGAAGCCCCAACTAAACCTGTTCTCAGATCTTATTGGCTAACATTTCATCACATGTTTATTCTTGAATAAATCTCTCAAATGCTTGCAAAAGCCATTGTTATTTAGCTAAGAATTTATCCATTCCAGTGCAAATCCACAAGGAAAAATAAATGGTATCCCCTGACTGACAAATCAAGCCCTTGCTGAGAACTGAGATGGATCAAACAAACCATATATGAAGAAGTTGAGCTTGATGTTGAAAGACAATGTTATTGTTCACTACATTCATTCTGGAAGCCTTCCATAAAGTATCTTTTGTCATTCTTGCAGGATATTTGTGCTATCCTGTAAGCACCTCTCAAATTTTCTGACATGTAACTCCAACTTCCTGAGAAAGTAGTAAGTAACAATCTCAAAATATCTATGAATATTTACAGTAAAGCAAAGCATAAATCCATAGGTGCATTTCTCATCAGGACTATCTAGGGTTAGTCCTGAAATGTTAAGTGCTAATTTTTAATTCAGTCTTTTATGTTCTTATAGTGACTCATGCACATGAATAAAATCTAATTTGAGAGAGAATAAGCAGGGATATTCATGGAAGATCACACCTAAAGTGAGTCTTTATGGATGAGAAAGTCTTAGCCAGGTGGCTAAAGATTTTCTAACACTTCTATGTAACCTTGTAGGTGGAGGTTAATAGTCCTATGTGGGATGCTTCACTGGAAACTAAAATTGGAAGATTTCTTTCAAGTGAATGAGCCAGCCAATTCCTTTTGCCTCTATCATTATTCATGAAATCCCTTAATGCTCACAGATGTCTTTAGCACATTAAGTAAAAAAGAGGGAAGCAGAAAAGAAGTAATGAGTGCTAGAATATAAGCATATACTACATGGCAATACAGTAATAATTATATTCTTCTCTTAAGTGATTTATGACCATTTACTTGGATTGCATGCTTTTTTAAAAAGATAGTAGGAATACATTTTAACAATTACTGAAGCAACGTCTGAGCTGATATTAGTACCAATAGATCTGAAGTTCTGGCATGATCCCCCACTGTAAATAAAACCATCTCCTGAGAGATGGTATTCTGTTTAGAATATGAAGTCCTAATTCTGCTATGGTTCTTAAAAGATACATTGAGTCCACCTATTCATATGGGATCATTGACCCATTCCATAAGGATTAGGAAGCATATGCTTGGAATCTATGTGTCTGTTAATTAACACACAACCACACTCTGTCACTGATCTGAGAAGCAGATCAATGGTGGGAAATACACATGGCACCCAGAGAAACTACCCCATGCAAAGCCAAATTAATAAATCAAATACCAACTTGCATCCCACAGTCAATAGCAAAAAGTACCACTAACCTTAAATATGAAAGCACACAGGTTGCACGGTCCCCATTATGTTTTCCTTTAGTTTACTGACCTCTGAAAACCAGACAAATCCAGAAAGATAGCAGTAGACTTGCAAAATGAGATACTTAGTGTGCTCAATTTAAGCATGTGTGTAAGATACTGCCTCAGTTACTTTTCTCATTGCTAAGACACAATACCCAATACCCAAAGTTAAAGGAGGAAAGATTTGGATCATGGTTTGTAGAGGTTTTAGTTCATAGTTGCTTGCTCCAAGGAAGAGTAGCTTGGCAGAAGGGCATCACAGACGAGAAACAGTCTATGACAAAGTAGAGCAGGCAGAAGGCAGTAAGCAGCAAGGAAACAACAAGCAACCAGAGACAAGGGGCAATAGTAACTTCTTTCTGTCCCTTATATTTTATCCAGGCTACCCACCCTTAGGGTGAACAGCACTCACACCCAGGGTAGGGAACCCTTAATCCCACTCAGAACTATACCAAACCAATCAATAGACTAATTTAGTAATCACATACCCTTGATCCCTGCATCACACACTCCAGATTCAGCCACCTCCAAAAAGCCCCACCTATGACCACATGAGACTTTGGGGGAACATTTAGACACAAACCATAACAGATATTTTTTCTGGAAAATGCTACTGAGGCCTCAGATATATGGGATATAAACAGTCTAGAGAAGTGGTGGAAAACCTATGGCAAGCATGCTGTAGAGGGCTATCATTGAAATTTCTTAAATGTTTGCCATCACTGGTATAGAGGAAGTATTCCTTTTCATCTGCATTAAACAGAAGATAAGAGATAGTTCTTAATCACGTGGTGCTCTAAGATATATGAAATCTCATATCCTGCTACAATGTAGATCTGGACCTTCTAAAAATGCTGCAGAACATCACACTGATCCAATGTATTGGTAGCATTACAATAGCTGAGTCAGATATACAAATTATCTGCAAAATTTTAGAAAGCTGTCACAAAAGCAAAGTTTTTAGAATTGCATTGGTTGAAAGCATGCGGCGATATGTTTTTCTAAAGAGAGAGAGAGAATCTTGCAGCTCAACACAAATGATAAACCTCTTGTGTTTTGGAGGTAAATGAAGGATAGAGATTTACTTGGCTCATGATTGTTTGTTAAGAAGCCCTTAGCATTAACATCTGCTTGGCATTTGGTAAGGGCTTTCTGCCTGCATCTTACCATGGCAGAGATAAAACCTTCCTCCTAAGCAATATGAATGCTTTCAGGTATGTATGAAACTCAAAGTAACAAAGACTTCTGCAATAGATCTAGGCTGTGTTACAAGTAGCCCATGCATAGCTGAAGCTATATAGTCTGACAGATCTTATTTGTAGAGATATCATAGTTGGAAAATAAAATATATAGAGTTAATGTAAGCACCAATAGGTTAATAAAAATGCAGACCTCTAAGTGTTTAGGAGCAAATCTATACAACCTAGAATAGAGAATTATATATTTTTAAAAGAGAGATATATCATCTGATATGTAACAGGACCACAACAGAGAGTATCTGAGGGTGAAACACTCAGTGACCATGAGGCCAGAAGAGCATATAGCAAATTGAGTTTTATCAGACTCATCAAGTTATAAACATGGCAGCCTGGTAATAATCTACCATAACTTCATGGGAACATTACATCTGGAATTAAACATGAGCACAACCTAATGGCTCAAGCTAACAGCATTTCCTCATCATCTTTCACTGTTACCAGTGCCCCTGTCTTAGCTCATGGATATGGCCACACTGGAGGAAACTTTCATCACCAGCTTCAAGAGAGGAAAATGTTGAAATTTGCAAAGGTCATAGATAGTTCAGCTTAATATATGAGTAAAAGCCAAAATTGGTATTCTGCTGCACTTTGGAGCAACTCTGAGGTGTCTATAAAGGAAAATTGCAAGGGAATATTTACAGGAAAAGAGATATAATCAAAGATATGAATGAATATACATGTATGCATATATATGTACATACATTTATAGGCATTGATGCAAATTTGACTAATTGGGCAACAAATATTGAAACAAGGGACAATGACTTCTAAGTCAGAGAGATGTAAATAGACATGTGTGACTGATCAAAAAGCATGAAGAACTTTATGTTACACATTAATACCTATCAGAGGACATGCACCATGTAAGAGGTACTAGATGACCAAACTAAATAAAATGCCTTGAACAGTTGATGTCAACTAGCCTGTATCATTAACTATCCTGTTGTGGTATAATAGATACATGACTCCAGTAGTCATGGTAGCAGGGGTAGTAACGTAATCTCTACATAAGTCCAAAAGTTTAAGTTCCCACATATCAATGCTACTTCAGCTTCTGCTGCTGCTAGATATACAAACAGAAAATAATAGAGTCCTTAACATTGCACCATATTTTGGGGGGCTTAATTGGCCATTTGCTGGTTGCTCCACACCCCTTCCAGTAAAAGGAAAGCTATTTTAACAGAAATAGGTATGTAGTCCTGTTATAGGGTTATTTTCTCTGCCTGCAGAGCCCCACTCACACCATAATCTAAGGGCTTCGATAGTGTTTGACTTACTAGCATAGTCTCCTGCATAATACTGGAACAAACCACATGTTATGCAATATAGCAAAGGTGGGAGAGTGGGTCCATGACTATGAATTCTCTGCTCACATCAAATACCATAATATTCAGAGATTATTATATTGATGAAGCATTGGAATAGGTGAAGCATCACCTCAGAGGTAATATTTTATGAGGAAGGAAAATAATTCTCTGAGACACAATGCAACCTTTAAATAAAAGACCTTCATATGCTCTTGTGTTTCTAAGTGTAGAACACAATTGCCAATCTCAGTGACCTATTAGGGGAATTTATGTTTTGTGTACTCACAAAGATTGATTCTGTGAGTTTAAAAGTCATAGTTTATAGAAAGGTGAACTCTTTTCTCAGGAAACACAATAGGAATTGTATTGAATTATACTCAGTGGCTACCGCCATAACCTTTTTGGCTCCTTGTGCCCAGGGTCTAGCAGGAAAGAAGAAGAGTCATTATCTTGTCATGGATGATTTATCCTGATCATCAGAAGGTGGTAGAGTAACAATACACAAGGGAAGCCAAAAAGGAATACATTAACACTCAAGTTAATGTTCTTGGTCAACACTTGTTATTACTCTCCTGTCCAACTGTGATGGCCAATGGACAAAAAACGCTGTCATGACATCAAGGAAAGCACTGTGATTAGGAGAGATATTGCTGATTGAGGGGAATTTAAATAGATAGGAGAAGACGGTGATGAAGGGTACTCATGGTGGTACTAAGTCCACTACAGTAGTGGACCTATGGTTTGTCCTACTGTCCTTTCTTGTTTCCCCAAGAAGAGAGATCCAATAGAATCTTGGAAGAATTCATAACAAGCAAGATTACTATGGTGAGTTTGATAAACATCACACTTCCTTCAGAATGAACTAAATATTATCCCTTCTTCTGTAATACTACCAAAATCCTTCTCACTATCAGGCTTCCTAAAAGATTGCCATGAAATTTCATCGCCATCCGGGGGTATTCAGCATTCAACAACTGATCAAGGCAAGAGTAGAAAAAGCCTCACACCCTGATTTAACACAAGGTTGAATCCCAGTTCAACATTACCTATAGAGGTCAGTAGAGACCTTCATTAGAACACAAAAAAACAACTGCCTATTCCTGAATTCCTGATTTCTTTTCTCCTTTTCAAGTTTTTTTTTTTTTTTTTTTTTTTTTTTTGGTACTGGGGATTGAACTCAGGTCCTTGCACTTGTGTAGCAGGGGACAAAACCACTGAGCTAAATCCCTGGTCCATTTTCTCCTTTTCTCAAGCATTGATATAAAAAAAATATACTTTTTCTTAAATGTCCTATACATTCATCTCTATCTAGGAATTGGTTTCTCAGGGAATTTAACCTATAACACCAATAGTCAATAAAAATATTTTTGCACACTACATGAGATAAAATATCAGTACAGGTTTATGCATACCAAATTTTTGGCTATAGAAACTCAAATAAAGATTTATTTATTTTCGGTGTAATTATATTCCAGTGATAGGATAACCACTATTGTAGTACTTATTGTATAAAAGCTAACTTTTAAAACAATTTAAAATTTTAAGACTATTATAAGTAGTACTGCAGAGAATGCTTTTTCCTTTCTTCTTGATCACTATAGGGCTAAATCCATTAATAGATCATTTTAAATGGCTATGTAGTTTTACAAATAAGCTGCATTAAAAAATGATTGTGACTAAGATCCTAAAATGGGCAATTTTCCTTGAATGTTAGATAAATAAAAAAATAATATCAAACTAAGATTACTTTGCTTTCCTAATCTCCTGACTTTTAAAATCATTTGGCAGTGAAAATATAAAATTCATAGGTTTGTTTGTATCAAAAGTGGAAATATTCTTAAAGTTTTTAAAAATAGTGTGAGTTTTGATAACAATTAATCAAAATAAATAGTTTATAAGCAAAAGTCTGAGTTGAATCATGTTTCTTAAATATAACAAATATTCATTCGACATAAGCCCCAAAATACAAAAAAGCTCCAGAAGGCATTGATTTTGATAGTAAAGTTTATGTTTGGCTCTCAAATTCATTTGCTTGCCCAATTCAGAAATTTTATTTGCATAATACAATAAAGGTTAACTAGCCTGCAACATCTCTGAAAAGCAGAAGAAAGAATAAATCATCAATGCAATTATTAGGTTAATAACATTGTTTATAATATGACAACTCTAAAGAAGAAAAATAATAAAAACCTACACACTTTAGCATAGAAAATCACAACAAATGTTTCTTTTGGAACAAAAGAGAAAAAGTTAATCATTTATTAGTCCAAGCATGTCAAGAAAACAAACAAGGTATTTCAAATAGTAAGTAGATGTTATTTGAAAAGAACCATAATATTAAAATGAATGAGTTCTTGATGGTCATATCACCCCTGCTCTTCTCAAGTGGTACTGCATTTTCATATATTTTATATACTGGATAGAACAAACTTTTAAACATTAATTTGTGCTGTAGTAAAATGATTTGAAGCACTGTAAATATTAAGGCTTCATAATGCTCAAATAAATATGATATTCTAGAATACTTGTAAAATCATTTTCAGTGAAATGAATCAATAGCTTTGGTTATCTGCCAAGATTATAATTTGGGGCTATTTTTGTAAGCTTGTAAAAAGAGTTTTAAAAGAAAATAAACCCCACAGATTTGTTTGGAAGTTAACAGTGGTATGCATGATCATTTACTCTTCTCTCAGATTCTCTATACTTATAAGTCATGTACTAATTTTAGTTATTCATTTTCTTTTTTAAGAGCCTCTGTCCTCCATATCTCCATTAGCATACTTTTACACAGATTTCAGAATCTCAGAAGGAAAGGACTAAGTTAACCATTTAATTGTCCAATCTACTGATTCCTCTTATTATTCTAGATATATATTCATTCATCAGATTCGCATCTCCAAATCTCACCTGATCTTCAAACCCTAGTTGTATTTTTCCTGTAGGAAGTTTTCTAACTTTTTTGAAATAAATATGTTTTTTAAATTTTTATTAAATTAATAACTGTACCATACACATTAGCATTTAATATTAACTCATTTATCATGTTCTGATTTTCTCTCAATTATGTCTAATTTATCTCCTTAAAAATAATGTAAGTAGATGAAGCGGTGGAGCAACTGGCAAACTAAGAACTACAGTGATCTCCCCACAAAGACATCAAGACAAAAATGAAAGTTGCTGCAGCACTTCTACCACAATTCAAGCAGCACAACATAGAGAGAGATATCAGCTTTTCAGTGGAGAGAGAGAATTAAATGCAGGCTTTATACTTAGAACCATGTACCAAGCCTACCATAGTGAAACCCAGTACCAAGCAGAGACTCACAGTCCTCACATGCAGGTCAGTGCCTGAAGGTGGAATCTCTGGACTTGTTCTGAACCAGTACAAATATCTACAATCTCAGTAGAATAAATTCATTTTCCAGCCCTCACAATTGTTACCAATGGAATGAGCATGGGGCATGACCCTGGAACTATAGGCTATGAAGACCAGGAGTGACCATGCTTCAAGCAACAGGCTTCCAAAGTCAAGGGACTGCCTTCAATCATCTCTTTCCAAATTACACAGTGAAGAATATAGAGAAAGAATCTACTGGCTAGAAATAGGATAAGAAGAGTAGTAATTTTGCCTTAGGACCAAGAAACAGATTCATCACAATAAAATTCAATACCAGGCAGAATCCACTGTCTCCTCCAACTAGGCTAATGTATTGAGAGCCTCTTGACCCACCAGATACTAGGTGGACTTTTGGCTCCAGTGGAATGGAAATGTGTCCACCCTGTACCACGTTTAGCCAACTACAGTGGTCTTAGGACCAAATGGAGCACAGCAGCAAGCAGAACATAGTACCATGAGTTTAGTCCTTTGAGAAGTTAATTAAGCTGCCATAAAATAGGAACTTTTAAAGCAGCACTAGTCTCAGTCTCCAGCTTGAACCCCAGGTCCCAGCCAGCACTGTAGTGGCCACAGTGCCTGTGGGACTACCTACCTCTTTCTCCCCTCGATCCCAGGCAGCACAACACAGAGCCTTTAATCAGTTGGAGGAGGAAGAAAGAAACAGGCAAAAGATGCCGATTTGGAACCCAAGACCAGATTTACCATGCAGAGGCCCACAACTGAACAAAATTTTGTGGCACTTGAACAGACTGCTGACTATGGCCGTGGTATCTTGGCCTACACAGGCTTTGAGTTAATATATGCTCATGCAGCAAAAAATGGACTGCTTTGTTTAGGCATTCCACAATAACATCTGAATAATAACACAACTACATATTTGCAACAGAACATGAGTTTGAACTACAGATTTGTGCATACTTGAACTTAGGGGACCATCTTGTGCTAAAATAGCAGCAGTAATCATATTCTCAGAGAACATGAGAAACAGCTTGCATACAATGACTAGAGGGACAGGTTCAGATGAAGTCAGATTATGAACACTGGAATAACTACCTGAGCCTTCAATGTATGGACATTACCATACAGTGGTGCCTCAGTGCACAAATGCTTTTGTTTGTGAACAATTCACTTTGCAAACAGAAGCATTCAGCAAAAATTTGCTTCCATTTCTGACATCCTTATCAGGAAGTGAACACCACCATGGCCATCTTCCCCCATGTACACAAATGCACCCAGAATTGTGGAACAAATAAAGTTCATAAATTGAGGTACCACTGTATGGCAAAAACCATTAAGGGGCAGGGGATATACCTCAGTGGCACCATCTCTGCCTTTTGACTACAAGGTCCTGAGTTTGATTCCTGGTGCACTCTCCCCCAAGAAAGCATTGAGAACTTTAAGGAAATAAGGACTGCCCAATTGACAAAATAGGCTAAAAACTGACCATAAGGTGATGTTCATATGTGATTACCGAGACAGTAAATTAAAAATTGCTGGTTTAGAGCCACCCACAGAATCCCACGGGCAGAGCCACATGGGCAGAGCGCCCAGAACTGACTGAGCCCAGCTCTGTCCGGCTGGCTATGCCTACTTATGACCAAAAGCTGGTAAGGACCACCCCCCCCAGCCATGCCCACTAGCCACCCATGAAGCTCCACCGGTGCCTGAAAAAGCAGAGCCCCCCGCTACTCCTGCCGTTGCCTCTGGGCTCTTGACTGTTCAGCGACCTGATTCTACACTACAGAGGCACAGGGGCATATAAAGGCCATTGTCCTGAGCTGCAGAAGTGAATAACAGAGAGAGGGATTCTCTCAGGCTCCCTGCTGATAAATGAAGCCCACTGGAAAAGTGAAGAGAACCTCTGCAATAAAGGCACACCAGACCACCGTAATTGGTAAGTTAGTGGGATCATCACCTCCTATCAGAACCTGGACTATCTTTAGGGGACAGGCAATTGGAACCTGCAATAGAACCTTGTACAGTTCAATGCAGCAGGAGGGCAGGGATCTCAACTTGGGACTTGTAGCCAGAAATCTGGCTGAATCTCACAGGTCTGTGACTGGCTTACTGAGACTCATTGACTTATAACTGCACACTGCTGCCCACGTTGTCTATTGTGACAGAAGAGACATAACCTGAAGGAGTCCCTTCATTTTTATCTTTTATTTGTTATTTTCAAAATTACCACTATTTTTTTATTCTTATTTTTAATTTTTTTCCTTCTCTTTCTACTCTTTTAAAATTTTTATTTTTCTCTTTTTTCTTTCTTTTCTCTTTGCTTTCTCTCTCTCTCTTCCTCCTCTCTTGCTGTCCCACATTTTCTTCATCTCCCTTTGTGTTCCTGTTCTGGCCCTAATTCATATTTCTTCTTTATTTTTCTTTTCTTCTCTTTCCTTCTCTCACCTGTGTCCTCTGGCCTCACTGCTAACCTTCCCCTATCTTTCTACCTACCTATCCCTCCCTCCCCAACTCCTTCTAGCTCCCTATTGTGAAAGGTAAAGTTGCTATATTGAAGAGTTTATTCACTAAAAACATATGGTGGGTTGGTCCTTGATTTTGATTTAATTCACACAGTTAAAAGTGATAGATTAATAACTACCACAAATTATCATTTTCTAAGAGATTCTTGATGCTATTGTGTTGCTAATTGTATCACTTGGGTTAAGGTGTTGTAATTGATCTAATCAGTTGTCCTTCCTGATATAATGAAAATGAGACAGCCTCAGTGCCATTAGAGCCTCAAAACCTAAAGACCAACTATATCTAGAAGACAACTCTGAGAAGCAATAATTCTATAAGGGTTCTAAATTCATCAACAAAGATACTTACAATAAGCAACTTCAAAATATCAACCCAAGAACTAAAACAAGGACAGTACCAAAACAAAAATGAGAAGACATTTAAGTAAGGCACAAACTCAAACTTCCACCCCACAAAAGGCAAATTCTAGGGGAAATGAGGTGGAAAGTCTGATAATCAACCACCTGGACACCCTGAACTGATAGCACAGGAAGTAACAAAACAGATTAATGAGGCTCTAGAAAAATTCAAAACAGAAATAATCTGCCAGATAACTAAAGAGATGGTGAGCACAGTGAAAGAAATGATTAGAGGCTCTAGAAAAGAAGCAGATAAAAGAGTAGATGAGCTCAGAAACATGATGGAAGCCATGAATGCCCAGCATAAGAAAGAAATGGAAACCATGATCACCGAACATAAGAAATAAATGGAATGCATGAAACAGATGCAAACAGATATTCAGGAGATTAAAAACACCTTTGAAAGCATCCAGAGCAGATTAAGGGAATCTGAAAAGAGAATATCAGATATAGAAGACAGGATTGTGGTGAAGGACCATGAAAACAGAGATTTCTTAAAAATTATAAGGGACCATGAGAAATCAATCCAGCAGATGGTAGATGATGCAAAGAAGAACAACATAAGACAGATAGGAGTCCATGGAAAAACAGGAGAAAGTACAATTGACATTAAAAAACTGTTCACAGAAGTAATAGTAGAAAACTTCCCGGACAGAGGTGGAGAATTGGACATACAGATAAGTGAGGCATATAGAACTCCACCCAGCTATGATCAAAAAATATCTACACCTAGACATATAATAGTCAAGATCCCAGAAACCCAACAGAAGAACAAACTCCCACAGGCAAATAGAGAAAAGAAATAAATCACCTACAAAGGAAAGCCCATCAGAATCACGGCAGACTTCTCAACACAAACCCTTAAATCAAGGAGAGACTGGAGTGAAGTATTTCAAGCCCTAAAAGAAAATAATTTTGAACCTAGACTGCTGTATCCTGCAAAATTATCTTTCAAAATCAATGGGGAAATTAGATACTTCCAGGACAAAGAACACATGAGAAATTTCATGAACACCAAATCATAGCTCCAAACAATTCTAAGCAACATCCTAGAAAAAGACGGTGAAGGTCACAACTCCATGAGGCCCAATAGAGGGAAGCCAAGGTAAGACATGAAAGGAAAAGGGGGGAAAATAAGAAATAAAAGAGCCAACAACAGTAAAACATCATGAAAGGATGAGTCAATATCTATCAAATATAAGTATCAATGTTAATGGCCTCAATTCACCAATCAAAAGAAATACACTGGCAGTATGGATTAAGAAGCAAAATCCAACAAAATGCTCTATTCAAGAAACACACCTAACTCAAAAGGAAAATCATAGACTGAAAGTAAAAGGATGGAAAACAGTTCTCCACACAACAGGAACCCAGAAAAAAGCAGGTGTAGCAATCATATTTGCAGACAAAGTAGATTTCAAACTAAAACTAATCAAGAGAGACAGACAAAAATGGTCACTATATCCTTGTGAAGGGAACAATCCAAGAGGAAGAGATGCCAATCCTAAATATATATGCACCAAATACAAATGCCTCCAACTATAAAAAACAAAAATTAATGGACATGAAAAACCAAATAAGCACTGATACAATTGTAGTGGGGGACCTCAATACCCCACTATCACAAATAGACAGATCATGTAGACAAAAACTTAACAACAAATCTCTAGAACTGAACCAAGCAAATGAATAAATGGACTTAATAGATGTTTCCAGAGGGTTCCATCCCACAAAATCAGAATACACATTATTTTCAGCTGCACATGGGTCATTCTCCAAAACAGACAACATGCTAGCTCATAGAACATGTCTAAGTAAATGTAAAAGAATTGAAGTTACGCCCTGTATATTATCAGACCATAGTGCAATAAAATTGGAGATCAATAACATTAGAAACCACAAAACTCCCACAAATACATGGAAACTGAATAACACCCTCCTGAACAACCAATGGGTCACAGAGGAAATTAGACAGTTTCTACAAGTAAATTATAATGCCAGTACAACACACAGGAATCTGTGGGAGACAATGAAAGCAGTTCTACATGGGAAATTCATAGCAGTGAATGCCCATATTAGGAAAACAGAGAAAACTCAGTTAGATAACCTAATGCAGAACCTCAAGCTCCTAGTAAAAGAAGAGCATAACAAACCCAAAGTTCATACGAGAAAGGAAATTATAAAGATCCGAGCAGAAATCAACACAATGGAGACTAAGAGAATGATACAAAAAAATCAATGAATCAAAGAGTTGGTTTTATGAAAGGGTAAATAAAATTGATAAACCTTTAGCCAATCTTATCAAAACAAGGAAAGAAAAGATTCAAATCCATGCAATTAAGAATGAAAAAGGTAAAATCACAACAGACCCAGCAGAAATCCAGAGGATCATCAATACCTACTTTGAGAACTGTACTCTAATAAAATGGAAAACACAGAAGAAATGGACAGATTTTTAGATACATACGAATTGCCAAAGTTAAATCCAGAAGATATAGAAATTCTAAACACCCTATTACAATGAGTGAAATTGAAAATGTAATAAAAAATTTACCAACAAAGAAAAGCCCAGGTCCTGATGGTTTCACTGCTGAATTCTACAAGACATATAAAGAAAAACTGTCACCATTACTCTTCAAACTCATCAAGGAAATTGAAAGAGAAGCAAGGCTTCCAAATTCATTCCTGGAAGCAAATATTACTTTGATTCCAAAACCAGGGAAAGACCCAACCCAAAAAGAGAACTTCAGACCAATCTCCCTAATGAACATAGATGCAAAAGTCCTTAACAAGATACTGGCAAATAGAATACAGAGGGTTATCAAGAAGATCATACACCCTGACCAAGTCAGATTTATCCCAGGGAAGCAAGGATGGTTCAACATATGTAAATCAATAAATGTAAACCACTATATTAACAGAGTCAAGGACAAAACCCATATGATCATCTCAATAGATACAGAAAAGGCATTTGACAAAATCCAACACCCATTCATGGTAAAAATGCTACAGAAAATTGGAATAGAAGGTCTTTGTCTCAAACTGATTAAGGCTATTTATGAAAAACCAAAAGCCAACATTATGCTAAAAGGTCAAAAACTGAAAACTTTCACAGGACAAGGATGCCCACTATCACTACTCCTGTTCAATACTGTTCTGGAAACATTAGCCACAGCAATTAGAAAAGAGAAAGAAATAAAAGGAATAAAGATAGAAAAGGAAGAAGCTAAACTGTCATTATTTGCTGATGATATGATACTTTACATAGAAGATCCAAAAAACTCGGTCAAAAGTCTTCTAGACCTAATTGACAGATTCAGTAGAATAGCTGCATATAAGGTCAACACTCAAAAAATAATAGCCTTCTTATACACAAATAGCAGACTCATTGACAGAGAAATTCGGGAAACAATTCCTTTTACAGTAGCACCCCAAAAAATGAAATATCTAGGAATTAACCTAACAAAGGAAGCAAAAGAACTCTACACTGAAAACTACAGTACCATGAAAAAAAGAGATCGAGGAGGATATAAGAAAATGGAAAGCCATCCCTTGTTCCTGGGTAGGAAGAACAAATATAGCAAAAATGGCCATATTCCCCAAACTATTATATAGATTTAATGAAATGCCGATTGAAATTCCAACAATATACTTCACAGAACTAGAGAAAACAATCCAAAAATTCATTTGGAACCAGAAGAGACCTAGAATAGCAAAAGCAATTCTAGGCAACAGAGACATGGCTGAGGGTATCACAATTCCCAACTTGAAACTATACTACAAAGCCACTGTGATAAAAATAGCATGGTACTAGCAAAGAAACAGACCCAAGGATCAGTGGAATAGATTAGAAGATGCAATAACAACTCCAGACATACTCAGCCACCTCATCTTTGACAAAGGAGCCAACCACTCTCATTGGAGGAAAGATAGCCTATTTAATAAATGGTGTTGAAAAAACTAGATTTCAACCTGCCAGTGATTAAAACAAGCTATTGTTCCATAAAGTGTCTAGAGTTCAGAGAAAGTAAGACTTCATGAGGAAACATAGCTCTGAAGCTCTCCCCAAAGAAAGTGACTTTATTTGAAACAGAGTACCTGGGAATTTAAGCCTAAGTGTGCTCTTAAAAACAATAGTCCTTCTTCATTAAACCTACAGGCTAGATAGTTTAATAAAGAGGAAATGAGACTGAGCAGCTAAGCAGTAACAGAATAATGCTGAGAGGATTAGAGGCCAAAGAGCACAACAAGTGATGTTCTTTGGTTGCCCAGTCATGTACAATGACCCTTGATTTGGAGATAAAGGCAGACTAAGCCCTACCTTTTTAGCCTTGCCCTCCCAGAGTGGAGTGGACCAATTAGAGTGTGGTAGAAGAATCCAAAATGGTCATCTCTGTGCTAGAGAGCTAGAGGATCCAGTAGAAAGTTGAAGGCCTGGAGCTCACTGCAGATTTCAGTGTAAGTCCATATCAGAAACCTGAAGGGCCTGCATAGGAAGGCTGAAGAGACTTCATTGAAAGCCTGAAGAAACTGGAGACAAATGTCTGAAGGTTATGATCAAGACTGGGACTCCTCTGAAGAAGCAAAAATGGTAGACTTTCTTTTTCTTTTCCTTTTTATTTAATCCAGGCTACAAGCCTATTGGTTAATGCCATTAGCATCCAGGGTGGGTCTTTCCTTCTTAATTTATAGCCTATATGTCAACCATCCACAGACAAACCAGAATTGTGCCCCACTAATGCAGCAGACATTTGCTAATCCATTCAAATTGACATCAAAATTAACCATCTTGTGGAGTTTCCATCAATCTGAGCTGAGAAAATGAAAGGAGGAAGTGTATTTTTACTCAAATGCCACAGGTTTTCATTGTTCTTATCAATTTAAAAAGATTATTTTGAATAAATATTTCTTTATTTACTCTATCCCCTTAGGGCAATTTTCTTTTAGTACAGCATTTTAAAATTAGTTTTCACTAGCTTTACTAGTTTTTCTGGGGCATAGTTCTGTGGAATTCCTGACATCATTCAAGAAGTAGAAACTAATGCACTATTCTCATCTCTACATTAAAAATGTAGAAACTCTGTTTCATAACTTTCTGAGTTTACTTATATGTGAGTAGCAAAACTTGAAGATGAATCTAAGCATTCTACATCTTAACACTGTAGCGTGCTGACTACCATGGCAAAGAATGTGCATGTGTGATTATAACCTCCTTTATAAATGAAGAATAATGTTGCCCTATTTTCTTAGCATTTATTTATACTGCAATTCATGATTTAGTACCATCTATGTGCCAGCACAGGTGGTGGAAATAACAGCTATTAAGATGAGAGATATCTCCACGTACCTTACAATTCAATAAGACTGATTGTTGAAGAGATATATATTCATCTTTTGCTGAGCAGGATTTTGCTATAAATATATCCAATGACTATACAAAATCTTTACTAAGATATCTAGTGGACAAATTTATTGAGTGGACTTGAATTTCTCATGCCCTATACCTCATTATTAAATATCATGCTTTCCCAAACCTGTCTCCACAAGTTATTTTTTATTAATAAATGCAATCATTGAACTCCCAGGATATGTGTCATATAAGAGGGGTCATTTTGATTCATCCCTCTCCTTTGTTTCTCCCATCTCAATTCTTAATAAGTCCAATAGAATTTCTATTTCCAAGATAAAATTGCAATCTATTCACTTCTCTATTTCTTGACCACCAATGCCCTATTCAAATAGCATCTTTTAATTTCACTGTATTGCAATGGCCTCCTAAGCAGTTTACTCTTTCCATTCTTGAATATATGATTAATCACCACAAAAGAGCAGAAGGATTTTTTAAAACAAGTTGAGTGTAATGGGACCTCTGATCCTAGTGTTTTAAGGAATCTCTACACTGATTTCCACAGTGGTTCCATCAGCTATTCCCTTTCTGGCTATCTTCCCAAAAGAATTAAAAGCATCACACCACAAGAACATATGTGCATCCATGTTTAAGGTGGCACAGTTTGTAGTAGCTAAATCTTGGAAACAGCCCAAATGCCCATTAACTAGTAATTGGTTAAAGAAGATGTTTTGGTTTATAAAATAGAGTATTACTCAGCCATAAAGAAAGATAAACTAGAGACATTTATGGCTAAATGGATGCACCCTGAGGCCATACTCTTAAGTGAAATAAATAGGACACACATGTGTAAATACAAAATTGTTTCTCTGGTGTGAGAAACTTAAAGTGTAAACAAGGACCAAAATGCACAATGGATATTGTGAAATAGGAAGTAAATGTTCAAACAGAAAGGGGAACTAGGAAGAACAGGGGGAAGGAAAGAAGAGAAAGAAAAAAATTTAAAAAGAAGGAAAAAACAGAAACAAAGCTTATGTAAATAGAGAGGGGTGGAGGGGTTGAAGGAGGGCAGGGGAATGGGAAAAAAATAAGAACCAAGATATATCATGTATCATAAATTCCCAATGATGAATGTGATCGTAATGTATACCTAAAGTGTACCAATAAACTCAATATTTTTTTTAGTTGAGTATTGTATCTCCCTTCCAATTATATACTATTGCATACACAGAAAATTCAAATTCCCTTTCTTAAGAAGGGCCTCATTATCTAGTCTTTACTTACCTTTTCAATTTTAAGGATACCATTTGCTTCCCTTTCCGCATTCTAATTCTTTTTCTATCTCAAATAAATCAAGTTTAACTTTCATAGGGCTGCATCACATATTTGTCCTTTTTCTGACAAAGTTTTTCACTTGGTACCTACTTGATGAACTCTTTATATCATAAATTTATTTTAAAGGTCACATGAAAACATAAAAATTGCACGTTTGTGGGATACCATGTGATCTTCCAACCATGACATGCATTATTTAGTGTTCAAATCAGAGTCAATATTATCTATTCTTTCAGACATTCATGAAAAGATTCAAAATTCTTTTTAAAAATTTTTGAAATACACAGTACATTATCATTATCTATAGACATTTTATATTTTCAAACCTTTTCTATATCTTTTTGATTATATCTTTCTCATATTTCTCCAATCAGAAGAAGTACAAATTAATTACAAATTAAGTTGGTATGTAGAATGCTAAACTTACTGTTATCTTGTTCAGTGAGCTTGTTTGATAAGCTCAATACTTCTACAGATACACTTTAAAGTCATTATTTATTTTGCTAACATGATTCTTATCTTTTTATTATTTTTCTTCATTTCATTGTCATGCATCATGATTTATTCAAATGACAAAACAATTCCATATAATTTTCATAAATGGAAAATAAAAATTTTAAAGATAGATTTAGAAAATGTAAATGATGTTTGTAAAGATAAATGATTAAAAGAAGAGTTTTTACTCTTACCCATTTCTAATTCCTTCTTTTCAGTTGTTTGGTTTGTTAATTCTTCCTGATAGTGTCATGGTCTCACCTCTCAAGAAACTCAGGTGTCACATAACTAGATCCTTATGCCAATCCTATACAGCCTATCTCTATTTAAAATTTTGTTAAAAGCTGGGCAAATGTTGTATACTTGTAATCTCAGCATTCTTGGAGCCTGAAGATCACAAGACCAGACTGGGTAATTTAGTGACTTAGTAAGACACTGTCTTGAAATGAGAAGAAAAAGAGGACTGGGGATATAGCTTGGTGGAAGACTCTGAGTTATAGCCCCAGTACCACAAGTAATAATTGGATGTTGAATTTCATTTTAAGTACAAAATTATCTAGGTACATTTACAGGATTAAAGAAGTTTTAGGGCCGGGGATTTAGCTCAGTGGTTTCGCCGCCTGCTGCGCAAGCTCAAGGACCCGAGTTTGAGCCCTGGTACCAAAAAAAAAAAAAAAAAGAAAACAGAAGAAGAAGTTTTATAGCCTTCTAACACCATCCAAAAGTATCTTAAATTGCTTTTAAGTTTTCAAGATGAAAGCCTGTATCAATAAATAAGTAACTTAATTTTTGTTTTTCTCAATTTTCTCATCTCTAATAGTAAATATTAATAGCACCAATGTAATATGCTTATTATAATGACAAATCCATATTCTTTATAAAACAATTCATAAATTGTTACATCCTCAATAAATGTATGACTATAATAATCTATATAAAATGCACATCATCTCTATATGCCACATATTTTTCTCTTTTATCAAGCTTGGACTTGAAATGTAAGTCTTACATAAGCCAAACTCCCTAGCCTGTGAACTTTTATTGGGATTTCAGGGCTTAATAGATTCACTTAAGTATCTAGAATGGGGGTTAATAAATGTTCTAAATTGCCTGACAGAAAGCATCAGTGATGGCCTAGGACTAATGAAAGATATATCATCTAGAAGAAGAATTCACAGGGATTATGAAAGCAAAAATATTGTGATGATCCGCTATGGATAACCATACTCTCCAGAAAGACTCAGAAGGTACACTTCATGAAGGCATTTGG
Organism: Heterocephalus glaber; assembly: GCF_053883595.1. Taxonomy (NCBI): domain Eukaryota; kingdom Metazoa; phylum Chordata; class Mammalia; order Rodentia; family Bathyergidae; genus Heterocephalus; species Heterocephalus glaber. The sequence continues at coordinate 29,475,850 of NW_028258372.1, forward strand.
AAATTCATTGCCCAGAGAGTGAGAGATTAACTGAAATAAACTGAGCAGCTAAGCAGTAACAGAATAATGCAACTGAATTAAGTTTCCTTTGCTGAGAGGATTAGAGGCCAAAGAACATCACATCTGTAAAAGGTGAACACAATCACAACAGGAAGTGATAGACTGGCAATCAGAGGAATGTTTTTGTTTATGTTAACTCTCTATAGAGAGGTAAATAGCTAATTAAATGCGGCAACAGTGAATTCATCATGGCTTCTTAATAAATTTTTTCCCATTAAGTTTATTGGTACATTTTAGGTATAAAATACAGTTGCATTCATCATTGGGATCTTGTACCATTACATGAGTGTCTTGGTTCTTATTTTTTCCCTTCCCCTGCCCTCCCTTTACCCCCTCCACCCTTCCCTATTTGCAAAGACTTTGTTTCCATTTTTTTCCTTTTCTCATATTTTTTCTTTTCCTTCTTTCCTTACCCCCACCCCTCCCACTTCCCCTGCTCCTTTAGACCTTGTCTTCCTATTACACAATATGAGCTATATATTTTTAAAATTACAATATCAAGATCTAGGAGACATTACCTCAGATTTTACAGAATTTAAAAGGATATAGAAAGCATATTACAAAAATCTTTTTTGAGATAAATTTGACAACTTCTAAGAAGTACCTTGGAAGACAAATTAATGAAATTAACTCAGGAGGAAAGATAAAATTTGAATAGCACCTATTAAAGAAAGTATATTTCTAGCTTGAAAACCTACTTATATGACAACAGCAGGCTCATATACATTTTAACAGATAAATTATATCAAACATTTAAAACAGAAAAAAGAAGGAACACCTCTCTACACATTTTAGGAACTCAACATTGTGCTCATCCAAAACTGGATAAAGATAATAGAAGAAAAAAGTATGAACATAGATAGAAATTTGTTTAATAAAACAAACTATTAGAAGTCAGATCTGGCACTATGTAGAAAGTGGTTTTGTTATAGGGTTGGCAGTGTTGGTTCATCATTGGAAGATTCACCCCCAAAAGTCATCCTTTTAACAGAGCAAAGGAAAAAGCCCTAAGATCTTGTCACTAGTTGGAGAAAAAATATTGGACTAAATTCTACAGCTGTTCATGGTAAAAGCTATCAGGGGACTAGAAGTAGAACAGAACCTTCTCAACAGATCAAAGACATCTACTCCATACTTCTAGCAAAAACACCTTATATGAATGGAGAAGATACAATGCTTTCGCCCTAAGGTGAGGAACAAGGGCAGATACATCTACTCTTCATCTGTTCATTAAACTTTGAAACATAGGCCTAAACCAAAATAGTCTGGCAATAAAATAACACCATTAGGATAGGATTGGCAAGGCAGAAGCAAAATCTTTATATGTAAATGAAATGATCATCTACAGAGAAAATACTAAGAAATCTCTAGGAGCCCCTAGAACTTGTAATTAAATTTAGCAGAATTAGAAAACACAAGGTATATATAAAAATTCAGGTCTATATATACTTGCTATAAATGAAGAATTGGATCTTGAAATTTAAAAGTTATGTAAGAGTACAAAGGACCTAGAAAAGTTAAAAGAAAAAGAAAAAAAAAAACAGTGTTGGAAGATGTTTAGTACCTAATTTTAAGACTCCCTCTTAAGCTACAGTAATCAAAGCAGTGTTGGTGTAAGGAAAGACATATAGATCCCTGGAATAAAACAGAGAATCTAGAAATACAACCACACATATATGGTACACTGAGTTTTGAAAGATTATTTAACATTAACATTTTATAGAATATAAAATCAATTCAAGAGCAGAAGAAAAGATTGTGTTTTCAGCAAATGGCACTAGAACACCTAGTATCCGTATATAAAAAATTAACTTCAATCTTGTTTTCCATACATAAAAATAACTTGAAAGGATCTATAAACCTAAATATGAAAGACTGAAACTATAAAACTTTAAGAAGAAATTATAAGGGAAAATATTTATGAATTTAGGGTAGGCAAGAACTTCCTAGGATGCAAAAAACATGTTGTATAAAAGAAAAAAATTGATAAATGAGAACTTTAAATGACATCATTAAAATGAAAAGTAGTCTTTAAACAGACCATGTCTACAATGCATATAACCTATGGCCAGAATATATAAAGAACTCTTACAGCTCATTAATAGACAACCCAATTAAAAAGTAGACACAAGAAGATTATATAGCCAGTACAACACAAAGAAAGGTGTGCAACACTAGAATCAGAAAAATACTAATCAGTACAATAACAAGATTCAATTATACACTCATTAGGGAGATGAAGCTAAAAGTTTTAAAAGCCTTGTCATGACTTTTTCTTTTTGTTGGATTCTCCTCCTTTGCGTTTAATTTGTCACGCCCATCGGATTCATTCTGCTCCGCTTCCTGGAGTTGTGATCCTCATTGTCTTTCCTAGGGTATTGTCTAAAATTTTTGGAGTGCTGGTTTGGTATTCATGAAGTTCCTAAGGTGCTCTTTATCATGAAAGTATCTTATTTCTCCATCAATTTTGAAAGATAGTTTTGCAGAGTACATCAATCTGGGTTGGAGGCTGTTTTCCTTTAGGGCTTGAAATACATCACTCCAAGCTCTTCTTGTCTTGAGAGTTTGCATTGAGAAGTCTGCTGTGATTCTGACGGGCTTTCCTTTGTATGTGATTTGTTTCTTTTCTCTCACTGCTTGTAGAATTTTGTTCTTCTGTTGGGTTTCAGGAACCCTAACTATTATATGCCAAGGTGTAGATTTTTTTTTTTTTTATCAAGGCTAGTTGGAGTCCTATATGCCTCACTTTTCTGTATGTCAAGTTCTTTTCCCCTGCTTGGGCAGTTTTCTGCCATCACTTCTGTGAACAGTTTCTTTTTATGTCATCTGCACTCTCTCCTCTTTCTTCATTGACTCCAATCAGTCTTATGTTATCCTTCTTTGCATCATCTAGCAGCTGCTGGATTGATTTCTCATGGTCCTTTATAATTTTAAAGCAATTTTTCTTTTCCTGGTCACTAATTGCAATCTTCTCTTCTATATCTGAAATTCTGTCCTCATTTTGATTCTTTCTGCTGCATAGACTTTCAGTGGAATTTTTAATCTCCTGGAAATCTATTTGTATCTGTTTTATGGGTACCATTTGTTTCCTATGTTGGGATTCCATCATGTTCCTCAGCTCCTCTATTTTGTTTATCTGTGTCCTCTCTAGATTTATTAATCATGTCTTGCACTATGGGCACAATCTCTGCTGTTATCTGATAAATTATTTCTGATTTCATTTTTTCCAGATCCTCTTTTGTTGCCAGTTCAGGGAGTCCAGGTGGTTGAGTATCAGATTGTTCCATCTCATTTCCCTTTGCGGTTGCTGTATGTGACATGGAAGTCTGTTTTTGAGGCTTGTTTACGTGTTGTCTCATTTCCAAGGGGTGGGGTTGCTGCTGGCACCCACCCAGCTCACCTCCTCTTCCCTTGGAGTGGTGGAATGGCAGCCAGTGAGCCTCCTCCTGGGTGCTGGGGTTCTTAATAAATTAAATGATCAGTCAGCTTTCTTATGTGCAACTAAGTTGCTAACACAGAATCATTCTAAGTATTTTGGGTAACGTCCTGACTATAATGGTGAATCACAGGATGTTACCGATTGAACATACATACACCAATTCACAGATTCTTGAATGAAGTAAGGCCAGGTATATTCAAAAGAGATAGACATTATAATTCAAATTGAGTCAGAGGATTTGACCTAAGGATATCCAGTTAAAATAAGTAAAGCAATTTTCTTTGGCAAACAGAAATGTGTGATCACTTAATTTGCAGGAAAACAAGGCTACGTGGCCTCAGACTTGTAGCAGGCAATATCTGTGACTTCCAGCTATTTAGTACAATAACCATAAAAAAGAACTTATGATTATCTTCAGAGACCTGAATAGCACCATATTTTTGTATGTATTGTGATAGATGATGTCTTGATCTGAATACATTTTATAGTGGGTCCAGAGAATGTGTAATTGAAGTAGATGTTGTAACTTGTATACTCTCCACATTAGTAGCTTAATCCACAGAGTGAGGGCTATGATGGTGGAAAGCGCCACAGGAAGTCTTTAGAACTTTAGTCTTTATTCACTGAAAACCATACATCTCTTCCTGCCAAGACTGTTAACTAAAAGCAGTACTACATCTCTGGGGAATAGCAGAAATCAATGTCACTGTTAAGGAGTTGATAGATGCTAGATCAATATAAAACTTTCTTTTTTTTCAATTCGAGAGCCAGATAGGTTACTGAGAATGACTACACATTACTGAAAATATAATCGAGTACTGATCTGTGAGCTCCAGACTTTCAGACTTTATAAAGCAACATATGTCTTCTGTTTGTTAATGAGCTACTGAGCTAAAATTCTTTATTTATATCTATCTCCATAAACAAGAAGCAGTTTAACTTACTATGACTTATTAATCCTGTAGTATATTCTTACTGCTTTTTTTCAGACCTAAAACAATTTTCATGTTCTCTATCATCATGATAGACCTTTATCATCACACAAAACATCATAGTGATACATTCTATCAGGATATAGTGAGTACCAAGATGTCATAGTAAGACATGCATGATGGTGACAAAAACAAATAAACTTCATGAGATTTCCCTAATCTTACATATTCGTTACCTTTCATGGAGTCTGAATATGGATATCCTTTGTAAGTGAAAGACATTTGTGGAACTTCATTCAGGACACTGTATAAAGTGGCACACAACATTTCATGGGCCCCTTTAGTTATGAAACCATTATACCTTTGTGAGTAGTACTCTAACCCTTCTTATGTGTGACCCACCTTGATCTCATAACAGCCTATGAAAGAGGAAATTGTGACATTGTCACTTTATATTAATGAATTTTCAACCATACCATAACTTACATTACAATACTAGTTATGATCAAGATTTTAGTTTTATTTTCAGGTAGGAAGCTGAGAAAAATTACATCATTTTACTACATATATAAGCATCTAGGCCTTTGAATGATTTATCACTTCATACAGTAAAGGGTAAATTTTTCCTCTTCCATACCTACTATTCCACCCATCTTCTTAATATTCTGTCCTCAGATTCAAATAATCCTTTGTGTCTTTAGAATTAGTCAGATTTCAACATTTCATAGAAAAGTATTTAGAATGGCCTCACTCTGACACCAAGTATAGGTTTGGTATTTCTAACACCCGAACACAGTTTCACTAATTATTAGTAAGACTTACAGAATTCACTGAAAACCATTATACTCCTGGTTATAGTTTAATAGGAAAAGGTTATAAATAAAATTCTGCCAAAGGAAGCGACACATAAGGCAGTGTGTGGTAATGTTCTAAGCCTGAAGTTTCTTTTGTCCTTGGGTGACAATATACAAAGTATCGCCAACCAGGAAAGAGCACTTAAGCTTCAGTGTCCAGAATTTTAATGAGGAATGATTATATAACCATGATTTATTCATTGATGATTGCCTACATGGTTGAATTTAGTGTCTAGATCCACTGATAATTCATAACCCAATGCTCATACTCAAAATGCTATGGCTGGTCTAATAGAGCCAGCTCTAAGCTAATACTAGTCAGTGTGGTCAGCACCCACCCCAAACAATATCCCTCCTTTCAGGTATGGAACAGATTACATCTTAAAAGTCAAAGAGAAAAGAAGCTTCTAAGACAGGACAGACTTCTTTTAACACAATGCAAAATATTAATCAGTGTCACTAGAAAGATTCCTGGTTCCTACATATATACCAACATCTGCCCCTAAGACAACTGATCTGTGTTTCATATTCAAACTTACCAAGAGGGAAAACGAATTGATTGGCTAGTGTCATTAACATGTAGGTAGTGCCTAGATTTCAGCTAAACCATTTCAGCATACATGTCTAGTGTACAATAAACAGCAACCACAACTTTATTAAAATAATCATGGTGTGTAGATATCATCTATATTCATTTATTAGCCTGAAGTCAATTTTTCTTTTATATAATAAAAAGAAAATATTGATGTGTAAAGCAGAAGAATGAAGAAACAGTTGTTTAGAATTTGAACATCAATTTTACTCCATTATCTGTATCCTAACTTTTTTTGTCCAAATCATAGTTTGTACACATTTAATTATCTTTTACTGAATAAGAAAATATAACTTTCATCAAAACACTTTCATGTCTAACTCCTCTTTGAACCAGAAAAGAGTTTTTCTTATGCTTGATACAAAATACTCTAGCTCAAATTTAAATGAATTTTCTTTGTTCTGTTTTTAACAGTTAGATCAAGCATTAGGTTGAATAATGAAGGTAACACAAAGCATTACTACTAATGATTCCTCAATATGGCAAAGCACTTTAAATTCTAATTCTTTCTAGACTCTAGCTATTTCTCTTATCATGGGATCTGAAAATTTAATATATAGAGAATGCTGAAAATTCTCAAAACTATTCAAAAATATTATCTTTAACAAAACTACGTATTAATCTGTTTCCTGGACTGTGTTTTTTAAAGTTTCTCATTGCATGTAATGGAAAAATCATCTCCATATCTCACAACAAGACATGGAAGCAATTACAGAGTTATATCTTTTGCATCCTCAGTTTCTGAATTTCATAAATGTTGTGATTATGTTGCTAAGCAATGTGCAAATAAATACCTCTTTAGGATCTTGTGTCCTTTGGAAGAAGCTATATTTAACAGTTTGTTTATAATATATTTTCCTAATGCAAAATATCTACAGTGTTGCTAGAACACCTGGCTTTAGGGTCATGTAATTAAACTCATTTAAAACATATATTAAAAATGTTTGTTTTTCTAAACAACATTTGGTGAAAACAAATGTGCTTATGTTTGTTTGTACATACATAGATCATACTATTTTTGCATGTATACTTATTCTAAATGTGAAATTTCAGAATTGCCTATATGTTAACTTCAAAATGATTTACAGGAAGAAGTGGTGATACCAGGCTCCCAACAAGGGGTTCCTATTTAACTACTGCATGAGCACCACAGAATCTTTATACCAGTTCTTTGCTAAAGCCTTTCTTTTGTGCAGTTATAGCAACTTACCAATCAGAGGCATTTAAGTAGATATAATATTTCAACTTTTACTAAAATTTCCAAAGGCCTCAACAATCAGAAAACTTAGGTTAAATCAGAGAAGTTCCAGTATTTCAGAAGGGAACCTTATAGAATTCAAAAATGAGGATCACTAATACATTTTACTTTTATTCTTTTGCACATTAATGAATCCAAAAAATGATTTGCTAAATTCTAACTCTATGGTACACAGAGGTAATACAAAGACAGATACCATTTAACTTCTTCAAGGCAAAATAGGCTTGTCTAGATTTATAAATAGTAATAGCAAAAGGTATTATGATTACTTTGATAAAAGCATGAATAGAATATTAAATTATCCTAAAACCTAGGAGATGGCAAATGAGAAAAGGACAATAATGGAGAAAAACCTACTGAACATAAACACAGAGGTACAAGATGATGTTATGCATTGGAGTAAACACAAGACTAAAGTTGGAGAAGAATTTAATAGACAGAAGTATAAGTTGCAGAACCAAGTGATTAAGAAATTAAACATGTAAAAATAAAGCAAATATAAAAATAGTTCAATAAAATACTGTATGACAAGTACTTTAGTGGAAAAATCATGATGTATACTACACCTACATGGAGGGAGAGAGAAAATGAATGACAGAAAGAAGAGCTGGAGTGTGAGAGATGGTTAGTCAAAGTGAGATGAAGTGAAATGTTTGAGTTAATATTAAAGAAAGTCTTATATGCCTATGGTAAAGATTTAGACTCTAACTTGTAATTAAATATTCACAGAAAAGACTTATTCCTGCTAAAATACAGATATTAAAATTATTTAAAATGTTATTTAAAAAGTTATTTGGATGGAGTTATTAAAAATCTGATGTTGGGGCTGGGGATTTAGGTCAGTGGTTCTGCCACCTGCCTCTCAAGTGCAAGGTCCCAAGTTCGAGCCCCAGTACCAAAAAAACAAAAACAAAACAAAACAAAAAGATTGGCTTTAGGGCTGGGGATTTAGCTCATAGGTTTAGCTCAGTGGTTCCACCACCTGCGTTACGGGTGCAAGGATCTGAGTTTGATCCCCAATGCCAAAAAAATAAAATAAAAATTAAAAAATCTGATGTTGGAATGATTAGAAAATGAGCATGATGACCTAGGAGGCCTCCAGAATTTCGAGGCAAATGTCTGAAATAAAGAAATGGTTGAAAAGGAAAGAAATAGAGAAGGGAAAGGGGGTTGACACAGATATTCAGGAAGTAAAACTGATGAGCTGTTACATGGTAAGGGGAAGAATGTATTGGACAAAGCCATTGTTATAGGTGGAGTATACTGTATAGATGGTTGTATAATTAACTAGAACAAGGAATTCAACAAAAAATTAAGTTAATCTGTTGTAAGTTTGTGAAAATAATTCAATTCCTTTGTCATGGCAGTTTCTATTCATTGAGGTGTAAACATCTATAGGCCTTGTTTAATGGGTAGTGTCCCTAATAATCTCACAATCTGATTGACGAAAATCTATAGACAAAGATTACCCAATTATAATTCTTTACTTGAAATTGTAAAAAGAAAAAAAAACAGGAGACAACAACTTTTGCTTGATTAAAGTAGGCTGGCATCACTTTTACTCATGGGTATAGACTCTAAGGGAAGTTCACACACAAGCACACCAAATGGAACATAAGAGTGTTAAATCCAATAATAGTAGTAATAGCCACATACTGAAAATGATCCATTTAATATCTGATGAGACTTGAATCATACTTGATTTGTATGTTTCTCATACAATTGAATTATATACAGCCATGAAAATAAAGAATCATATCTATATTAAACAATATTAATCAATTTAAAAATACTATGTTGATTGAGAAAATCAGTCTAAATTGATATATCAGTTTCAAGTAATTCTACTCAAAACTTTAGTTGTAATTTTGAATGCTTTGCTATGAAATTTATAGACCTACAAGGGTCTTCAAATATCTGAGTCAACAGCAAAAGTGAGAGAAAGAGAAATTCGGTATTATTACTGTTTTAATAGTGCTGTTTTATAGCATTGTATGTTTTTGGCTTACCATATTGTGATCAGATGGAAGGATGGAAGGATGTTACCTCCTGAACTCTAGTTTCAGATAATGAATTATAAGCCAAATTTAGATATGTCACTTATGGATTGAAACATTTATTTAATTATCAGCTTAAAAATCCTCTACTCTATTTCACTCTAACTCATGAATGACAATACACAAGTTGCAGATTTCTCCAAAAGCCAGTGTTCCTGAGTAACTAAAATGATTGAGGCACTTACAGATTTACAATGGATCTGTGGCATGTTTTAAAGATAAATCTCTGTTGCTCTAAGCCAGGGATGGGATGCAATGAAAGCAGTCTTAGGAGGGAAATTCATAGAAGTGAATACTTATATTAGGAAAACAAAGAGAGCACAAATAAACAACATAATGCTGAACCTCAAGCTTCTACAAAAAGAAGAAAATGACAAACTCAAAGCTCATACAAGGGAGGAAATTATAAAGATCAGAGCACAAATCAATGCAGTGAAGACTAAGAGAATGATACAAAAAAAAAATCAATGAAGCAAAGACTTGGTTCTTTGAAAGAATAAACAAAATTGACAAGCCCTTAGCCAACCTTAACAAAAAAAGGAAAGAAAAGACCCAAATCCATGCAATTAGGAATGAAATGGGTAAAACAGATCCAGCAGAAATTCAGAGGATCATCAATACATACTTTGAGAACCTATATGCAAATAAGATGGAAAACAAAGAAGAAATGGACAGATTTCTAGACACGTATGAATTACCAAAGTTGAACGCAGAAGACCTAAAAAATTCTAAACAACCCAATATCAATCAGAGAAATTGAAAACATAATTAAAAACTTGCCAACTGAGAAAAGCCCAGGTCCTGATGGCTTCAGTGCTGAATTCTACAAGACATTTAAAGAGGAGCTACTGCCACTACTGTTTGAACTCTTCAATGAAATTGAAAGGGAAGCAATACTCCCAAATTCATTCCTGGAAGCAAGCATCACCTTGATTCCAAAAGCAGAGAAAGATCCAACCGAAAAAGGGAACTACAGGCCAATCTCCCTAATGAACATAGATGCAAAAATCCTCAATAAGATACTGGCAAACAGAATGCAGAAGATCATCAAGAAGATCATACACCCTGACCAAGTGGGATTCATCCCAGGCATGCAGGGATGGTACAACATACGCAAATCAATAAATGTAATACACTACATTAACAGAGCCAAGGAAAAAAACCATATGATCATCTCAGTAGCTGCAGAAAAAGCATTCAACAAAATCCAACACCCATTCATGATAAAAACCCTACAGAAAATTAGAATAGATGGTCATTATCTCAACTTGATAAAAGCCATCTATGAAAAACCAACAGCCAACATCATACTAAATGGTCAAAAACTGAAATCCTTCATGTTAAAAATCAAGAACAAGACAAGGATGTCCACTATCACAACTCCTGTTCAATATAGTTCTGGAAACATTATCCACAGCAATTAGATAAGAGAAAGGAATAAAGGTAGGAAATGAAGAAGTTAAATTGTCATTATTGGCAGATGACATAATACTCTATATAAAAGATCCCAAGAACTCCACCAAAAGTCTTCTAAACCTAACAACCAAATTCAGTAGAGTAGCTGGATACAATGTCAACACACAAAAATCAGTAGCCTTCCTGTACACGAACAACAGATTCACTGAGAGAGGAATTGGAGAAACAACTCCTTTCAGGATAGCATTCAAAAAATGAAATACCTAGGATCAACCTAACAAAAGAAATCAAAGAATTCTATTCTGAAAACTATAGCACTCTGAAAAGGGAGATTGAAGAGGATATCAGAAATTGAAAGACACCCCTTGCTCCTGGGTAGAAAGGATCAACGTAGTGAAACTGGCCATACTTCTAAAACTGCTATATAGATTCAGTGCAATCCCAAGTGAAATTCCAACAACATACTTCACAGACCTTGAGAAAACAATCCAAAACTTAATTTGGAACACGAAGAGAATTAGGATAGCAAAAGCAATTCTAGGCAACAAAGACAAGGTAGGGGTTATCACAATCCCCAACTTGAAACTATACTACAAAGCTACTGTGATATAAAAAACAAAAAACAAAACAAAAAAAAAAAAAACAGCTTGGTACTGGCAAAGAAACAGGCCCAAGGATCAATGGAACAGATTAGAATATGAAGAAACAACTCCAGACACACTCAGCCACCTTATCTTTGACAAAGGAGTCAAGTTGTCTGTTGCCACAACATAATATAGCCTACTCTGACCAATTCAGAGTCATTGGTACAGAGATAAATGGACACAACAGTGTAAAATGGAGAGCTTGTAGACAGATAAATATGTAAACATTCTATAGTGTATTCTGGAAATCAACAAGAAATGGACATGTTATCTGCTATGAGAGAAGTGGTTCACTATGTGGATGGAAACTTGATCCCTACCTAAATCAACATAAAAATGGAAAATTTAAGTGAATTAATGCCTTAAATATAGATTTACTATTCAGTGGAAGAAATGCTGACAAGTCATTAATACCAAGGAAAACAAGAACGTAAGTAAAACTCTGAAAACACAAGAAGCAAAAATTGTACTAAAAAGTATTTGAAAATCAATCAGAAAAAAAAACCTATGATCCCATAACAAGAGCAAAAGAAAGGTTACTTTCTAACAAAGAAAACCAAAAGTGTTGACAAGCAGGTAAGATGCTAGAAATCATAGTTTTCAGAAAACACAAATGAAGCAGTAATGCCACAACACTACACCTTCTAGGAAGTGGAAAATTTCCACATGTTGAGGATGAAAAAGTCCTCATTCTCCTCTGGAGAGGGTAGCACCAATGAGACTATGTTGCAGCACACTCTAGATTCACTCAGTTACATGAGATATACATCAGGTGATGTTTACCCAACCAAGGGAGATTATTACACTGAGACTTTGGAGTACTGTAATGTTCACTGAAGGACAGTGTATAGCAAGGGAGAAAACAGATGGCTAAATGCCACAGAGGCCATGGAGTATTGAAAGACAGTTGGAAGCAGTACATTAGAAGAAAATCTAGGAACATAAATGTTCTTAGAAATGTATTAATTACTTTTTCAAAGGAAATTACACTGTGCCATATTAACATTTAAGTCTGTTAAATGGCTGTAGACAAAATAATCAACTGCAAAAGGACACAAATAATAAATACACAATAAAAGCATTAAGATGGTTGCTTATAAAAAGGATAGAGGTGTAGAATGACAGTCAGGTATAAGAATTTTTTAAAAAGAAACAGACAAAGGAAATTTAGTTTACTATTTCCAAACTTAGAATTATCTATGTTATCAAAACAATAAAAATGCCTCTTTGGATTTAACATTTGAGAATATCTCTAATGATTTTTATCAACCACGTAAGATGGGAAAATAAAAATATATTGTGGTAAAATATTACTGTGTTGCAATTGTTATGTGCAAAAATTTGATTCTGGTGTTAGTGGAATAATTTGTATGTACAAATTTCAAAATGCTTGCAGGATTCAGTATATATTTTAACAAGACAAAATAAACTTATCTATGCATTGAAAGGAGATTTTTTTTCAGTTACAGTTAGCATTTTGCTATGTTCACTCTCAGATTTTGCTTAATTTCTTCTTTTTTCCCTATGCTGTGCCTATTCTACTTCTCTTACAAACACTGTGTCACTCATTGTAATAGAAGGTAGATTTCTAAGTTGTTATTAAGGGTGACAGATACTTGCAATGAAAATTTGAAAAATAGGATGAGCTATGACTTTACACTTTCTGTATGACCATAAAGCTCACAGATAGATGCTACTACCGATATCATTTACTAACAATTCCATAAATAAAGACAGGAAGAAATGGCTTAGATGAACCTCCAGAATATGGACATGCAGGCTGACTGGATAAAAGTGATTTGTGTGGGTATTTGTCTATTAATGAAATACTACTACAGGAAGAGATTGCTAGATTAAATCTGACATGTTGTACCAATTGCATTCAGAAAAAAAGGATTGAACAGACATCAAGAAAACAAAGAGGATCTGTGTGGAATTGATTCGTGTTTCACGTGATCAGCATCTGTGAAAGTAGTGAGTGTGAGGAAAATTGTCAGTTCTGGAGAGAAAGAGTGACCTTTTGTAGTAGAGGAGGTCTAGAAAAATGAATGGAGGCTGCAGCAATTCAGAGTTGCCATTTGGATGAATGTTCATAGAGTGATTGTATTTCACACGACACTGCTAGTCAATTTTATGTGATATAAGTAAAAGAAAAAAACACATTCAAGAGGAACCAAAGTTTAACACGCAACAGGATATGTTTTACAGCAAAATAAAAATACAATATCCACTCTGAGGAGTAAGAGAATAAATAGAGCTATTAGTAGTGCAAAATGAAAGTTTCAAGCAGGAAATATAAGAGCACTTGCTAATATTACAGAACATTTTAATTGTCTTATAGACAATCGATTGTGTATTTAAAATAATGCAGGTAATATAGAAATTTGACTTGAAATATAAACTGTGAAATTATGTATTGAACAGCTTACTGCATACTCAACAACCCATTAGAAATCTGCTTTACCCTAATTTGCCTATCATTTCTTTCCTATAAGCAGTACTACTGACAAAACAACATACTAATTTATCTTTTCTTACAAAAGTGTTTTCTCACTTGTGTCTTACATAAAATTTGAACTTATAGTTTGAATTCTGGAACCAAAATTATATACACTTAACATTTGCCCATTTGATATCAAATTTTACTTTATCTTCATTTCAATGGATATTTTTCATCTCATTGAAATTATAGCCCCTAGATAACTGTATGTTATCATTAAACAACATTCTACATCAATTTTTTTTCTGAAAAGAAATTTGTCTGTAGTATCAGTATGGGTAAAGAATAAAACAACCAAATTCGAGACCTAAATATTAATGTGTATTCTGATAGACTAATTTTTTTTTAATCTTGGTTGAGAATATTCTGAATATACTTTCACCATTACCAGTTTTCCATCGTCCTTCACATGAAATTAGTAAAATATAGACATTTTGTTCATTACTGCTATTTTTACAACAATCACCCTAATTACATTTGCAAACTTCTAAAAAGGAACAACATTTGCCTTAATATAATCCATTTCTTAAGTCACTTGTATTTCTTAAAGGTAATTGCTAAACATAACTGTAACCATGACAATCTAGAGCCCTGGAAAACATTTTACAGATGTCGAGATAAAACCAAAACAGGAAGCAGAACATGAGGCATTAACCACAGTGACAAGGTGGAAATAGCTCCTACTTCCAGAGGAACATTTTCTTCTTTCAAATGAAGCAGATACTTCTGCTATGGAATTAAACAGATTTTTGAGATATTAATCTCTAATTTTTAGTATTAACATTTATTTTCACTTTAAATGTCTTATAAAATATCTAGCATTTTTTTGATTCTTATTTCTTGCAGAAGTACAAGCTAAAAATAAATGAAATAGAATAAATCGATTCAGAAACTACTCAGATAAATACACTAAAATTATATACTACATAATATATACATTGAAAAGCCATAAAACAGTACAAGTGAAAATAACCAAAAATTAACCTCCTTGCAGAAAATAGCCAAAAATTAACTTCCTTGCAGATGAGAAGAACAATCTCAGATTTAAGGTTTCAGGACACAAATATTGGGATCGCTCTTTAGATGAAATTGCCTTGAATTCAATAAAATGTACAGGGAAAAAGTTTGATATAGGAGCTAATTTTTAGAAAGTTATATCTTTTATTTTGAGACTAATAAGAACTAAGATACAACATGTTCAGGTACAAACACCCAATGATAAATGTAAATGTATTGTATACCTAAAATGTACCAATTAATATATAAATTTTAAAAAGTATGTTTGTGTCATAATTCCAAAGAAAATGTAAAAATGCAAGCACAGAGAAAAAAGTACCATAAAGCATATTCTTCCTCTAAGTGTCATTTATACAGATGGCTAGCTAATGATGCTGTTGAATTTTGATAACAGAAGGAAATGCATGATTATACTTCATCAAAAGTGCACTGTCCTAAGTTTAGCATACTTGGTCTTTTGTCTTTGTGTTCATAGGAAGAGATACAATTTTCCCTTAAATAAAATCTGTAATTTAGAGCTTAGTGCATAAAATAATTTATATAGTTAAAAATTCTTGTATTTAGAAAACTTCCTAGAACTTGCTAGACTCATCCTGATCAAGTCCTTTCTGTATCTCAGTTTTGCTGTCTGTAAAATAGGTTTATAACAGTATGTACTTCATAGAGAGCTCATAAAGATCATATGAAACAATGCATCTTGTGAGAGCTTAGTAAATATAAACTAATATTTTAGTAGTTTAATGTTGAACAGAAGATATATGCAAAAATCAGTAACAGAAAGAAAAAAAATAATTGGCATAATATACTTGCTAGCAATGTAATATAGTACATTTAAATCTTCCTAGATAAGTGATTTGCAAGAAGGCCAAATGGATGACAGTCTACTTCAGTTCAGTACAGAATAAGTTGACAAAAAGTAGATAGATGACAGATGATAGATGGATGTAGTCTTTAAAAGTGGAATAAAGGTATGGAGTTAGGAATATATATGACAAGCTCAGAAAACATCAGGTAGGGTTGATATCTAGGTAGCATATTAAAAATAAGGATTCTACTTGATTAATGGTTTCATTTTCTTTGAAATGGCAATATTAAAACAAATGAGAAATTGATTGAATATCATTATGCCTCATTTTCCTATTTTTTCTTTTGTATTAAAATCCGCCATTATGGTGAACATAACCTCTTTGAGTCAAGCAGACAAATTCCCAACCAAGGCTCAAAAATTTTTATTCGCTAATAGTTCCTAAAAATACAGGTTTCTGGTGGAAATGCTGACTTAAACTGAAATTCATCATCCATTAGGAAGTCTGACCAAAGCTCTTGTTTGGAAGAACTGGGATTCATGTACCCAAATAATAACTTCAATACTGCTATTTGCAGTATTCTGGGCTGACTCTGACCTGCTTCCTTACTCTGAAAACTGTGTCATTGAACATGCATTTGTCAGAGGGCAGATAACCCATGCAAACAACACTTCTGAATTCAGGAAAATGCATGTAGAACTTCCTCCTTTTATGTCCTGCCATCCAGATCAGCAAAATGCCTCTGTATGGGTCAGTTTTATATTAACAGTAACGTACATGATTGATTTTTGGTCTTCTGCTCAGCATCTCCTCCTAAAACCATCCTTACCTGCTCTTCTGACTCTAGAATGGAATAGATCCTCCAAATGCAATCTTGGTGATGGGGTGTTTTTGATAATAGCATCTCCCATAAAAGCTGTTTTCCTAGCAAGGGCCTGGAAGAGATTAACATCAACCTAGACTCTTCCTTCTGTTCTCTCTTTTTAAGGTAATTTTCTCTATCATCAGCCACAAATTTAGAATAGGGCTTAGAAGCAGCTCAATAATGTCATTGTTCATAAGATAAGTATCCCAATAATGTGATATAAAATGTGTTCTCAAATCACACCCAACACCTGCAGGTGACCTGCAAGTCACTACGTTATATTATTCACTATTTCTGGTTCTCCTTCTTCTCATTCTCAATTCACCATAGGTTTCCCCTGGAAACATCCAAGGCATGTGTTTTGCAATAGGAGTTTTTTTCTGTTCTCTACCTATCCCTCTATATGTTATCAATTATGTAATTACTTGCCTATAGCCTTTCTTCATTTATCTGTGAACTTTGGGAGGTGATGGAGCTTCTCTTACTTTTCTTCGTAGACTCCAAACTCAGAAAAATATCTAGCAAAAAATGTGTTTAATATTTCTTTTTACTTTTTTGTGGTGCTGAGGATTGAACCCCGGATCCCATGCTTGCTAGGCAAGTGCTTTACTACAGACTTACATCCTCAGTTGTGATAAATGTTTCTTGTCTTGAATGAATAGCAAATTTTCTTCAAAATATTTTAATGTAATACATTAAATGCTAGTATTAATGCTTCATTTAATTATTAAACATATTATCCTATTAAACATATTGGTTTTTAAAATATAAATATGTCTTTAAGAAGTGGTATTATACATTTTAATATATTGTTATAAATGCTTTTATGGCAACTTTTGTCTAATATTGAAACATCTAGGACTGAAGGAGAATGAGTAAAAAAATCTAGTCAGGAATATAAGGAGAGCACTTTGCTAATTGCCAATTTTCCCAAAAATAAAATACCCTCAATTCTAAGGCAAACAAATTTTCAATATTACCTTGCCAGCTAACAATAGTTTCTACTTACACAAAACAGCCAACTGCAGCTTCTAGCTAGTGTCTGAGGAGATAGATGGTATGGATTTTAATACAAATGTTTAAATTCACTTAAGCCTTTCACACTGTGAAGGTTAAGTGACCATTAAAATGAGAAGGTTTCATATGTCATTTTAGTACACAGACAAAAAATGCATCAACTACAAAACATAATCCATTAGGTTAATGATCTATGCTGAGGTGGCAAATGTATATTAGGGAGGTGATTTATTTATTCTGTTGACCTTCCCTATATCAACCTGCATTTCAGAGATGCGATATTCATTTTTCTTTGAATCATTCTGTGGCAAATGATGACTTAATCTCTCTGTCAAAATAGAATTCTCAAAGGCAAACCCAGAACTGTACCACATAGCATCTCTGTGCAATATATCCCAACCCAAGCACATCTCAGCGTTTTCTCTAATGCACTTTTTTTTCTTTAGCAGTGTCCTTTATGACACTATTTCTGTATCTGTCATGTAACCCAAACAGAAAGGGCGAAAAAATTTTTTCTCTTTTTAACAGTTTCCCTGGATGAAGTGTTAGGAAATAATCTTTTTTAATCTTCTCTTAAAAAATTTCTCCAAACAGACATATTTGATCTTGGAGATGAACAGTTTGCAAAAGAAAAGGTGATCTAAGCTGAAATATACCCTGGCTCTTTCAGGCACAGTGAGTTTCAGGGGCAAATACAAACTGGTGTATTTCAAGTTGACTACCTATGAATGAAAGGCAAGATATGAGGGTTACTGCATGAACTGTTAGGAATGTATAAAAAATACCTCCAATGTACAAGTGTATTTTAGGTAAAATTACCCCAACTCTGGTAGGCATTTTAATTTTCTTTCCCAAATTTAATGGTTATGATTTCTGACCTGAACCTGTTAAGGAGTTTAAGGAATCCTATTATAGTCACAGCTGATTGAACTAAGATCCACATACTATGAAACAAAATAAAGAATGCACATGTCAGTGACTAACTGGAACCTGTAGACCCCTATGAACTAAAGGCATACTTCAAGAAGTTTAAGAATTCTCAAGATTGACAATCTGAAAAATAAAATAGATAAATTAGAGGAAAGGCTACTTCCCTATATGGGGGTTTCTAGATAAACTTCTCCAGTATAATTCATTAGGAATAAAAAACAATATAAAAATTCAGATCAATTCTCTTTTTTGAGACATAAGAGTAAGGCATAAAAGAAGTTAGGTCATTCTCTTCCTAGAAATACTTTTTCTAGCAATGCTAAACAACATGCTGGTTCTTCTTGTATTTTTTTCTTTATTCTTGACCATTTGTGTTCTCCTTTGTATTGTGAGGAGCTGCACCTTGGCAAAGCATACCTTCTGGACTCCCTTACAAGATGGCTTCCCTTCAGATTTTGTCAATGCAAGGAAATGCAAAGGAAATGGGACATATGAAGTAGGGAGGCAACAGAGAGAAGGTTTTTTTTTTTTTGGTATATCCTTTTATTGGTACATTTTAGGTATACAATATAATGACATTCATCATTGGAGATTTGCACCTTTACATACTCTCTTGGTTTTTATTTTTTCCCTCTTCCCCTGCCCTCCCTTCAACCCCTCCATCCCTCCCTATTTATAAAGACTTTGTTTCCTTTTTTTCATTTTCTCATATTAATTCCATTCCCTGAGAGAAGGTTTCTTTGTTTCCTTTCGTTTGTGCTCTAGCAGTACCTCTAGCATTGCAGTAACAATGGTGAGCAAACATCGGCACCTTAGTTCCTAGACTGCAAAGTTCCAGCTATGCACAGCAGTGGCTGTGATGGTGGATGCTTGGGCAGCATTGGCAACATGGGTCTGTGAGCTCTGATTCTAGGGATAGCAGTAAGGAAAGAAGCATGTGCAATATTAGAGACAGTGAAGTCTTCTAGTTTCCTGTGATCAATAGCATCCTATTGCTCAGTGATTATAAGCAATGATATCTTCCTTTTTATCTTTGCACTGCAGGACAGTAGAAACTTTCTGTATATTTTGATAACATCCTAATTTTACTTATTCTTTTACAGTTTCCTTCAATCTTTCACCAATTTCCAACCAATTATTTGAATTAAAATTTCTCTGCTTGAAATTCCTAGTTTCTACATTCTGGCTATACTAAACAAATGAGAATTTTTTTAGTCAATTATAAAGTTTAATTTCATGTCATATTTGAGAAAACTAGAGTCTAAAATGACAACTGCTGATAAAGATATTTCCTTTTTCTATTTTTTTCTGTATTACTGGGAATGTTTCCATTTCAAGTACCAAGAAACTCCAACTCAAGTTGAATTTCAAAAGAAATCTTTGTCTCTTTAAAAATTCCAGGTCGCAAACATTAGGCCTAACTTTACCAAAGACATTACTTTAGTATCCATTCTTTGTTCTTCAGAGCAACCTGCTGCAAGCCCGAGCTTTATGTTGCAGCAGTTCTTACCCTCCATAATCCCAAGCAAAATTTTCACGATCCTCATGTTTGGTACATGTTTATTCCATATACTAACTTCAGTTTATTACATCATGTGATTTATTATTTTTTGCAGTGGGATTGTAATCATGAAATTCAAGTAAAAAATATCCCCTTCCAAAAATTCCACTGTTGGAGTCAGTACGCCCTAGTAACTCAGGTGAGTATTAATCTCAACCAAAACTGTAAAATGTTGATCAAAGAGAGAAAAATGGATTTCAAAGAAATGTGGGGCACAGTAACTGAGGAGGAAAAGTGAAGACTGATCCACAAACAAGTTATGTCCTGACTCCCCCCGCAAAAAATTATACCATTGTAAATAACCTACAACTATGTCTTCTTAAAGACCCTGAGACCTGAACATAGGTCCAGCACAAGTAAGAGTACTCTTTGGGAGTGATCACACAAATCTGAGCCAAAGATATGTGTGATTCATATATGTTACTATAATCAAATATTTTTTGTAACTAGACCAACTACCAACAACAGATGTCTAATACTTTTTCATTTACACTGTCATTTCTAAATCACTCTACTTCTTCTAAAAGTCGTTGATTTTATCTGGGGACACAGCTTCCCTTGTGGCTAATAGAGACCATGAGAACAATTTTGAATCAATAGACATTAAGCAGTGTATTATATGGAACTTCTACAATTTTTCCTTAAGAAATGTACAGGATCTGAGGAAGCATCAAACACACAAAGAGACTTAGTTAAAGAAACCTGAATACCTAAAACAGTAGTCTCACAACCTAGACCTCTCAAAAAGTTACAGGAGAGAGAAACAGTGTTCTGCCTTGTACCTTCATAGTTACAAATCTAGCAGATAACTGCTTTGGAGAGTGAAAAGTAGGATGTTTATATCACCGTAGAAAGATCTTTTAGACGGTGTTCCTTTGGATGACACAAGTGTATTGTCCATGTGTTGGACTGCATTAAGAGTTCACATGTTCTCATTTAATTCTTACAGCAAACTGAGGTAGTAAGTACTAATAATGGCTTTTCTATGGATTAAGTAATTAAGTTTTAGGGAAGTAAACTGCACAAGGAATTTTAACCAGCAAGAGGCAGAGACAGATGATAATCCCAGGGCCCATGTAATTCCACTCTAGAAAGCCCCTGTAGCTTTTCACATTACCGTTTGTCCTGTTTTTCTCATTCCTTGGCGGAATCAGTATCTAGCACAATCCTTATATCCTGAAATCGTTCTGCCTTGGCCTTTGCAGTGCTATAGATTTCTCATTCTTTCATTCTGTTAGCTATGACTACTTTGAAATCCTTTACTTATACCTTTTGTTTCTCAGAATTTAAATTTAGAAATATTCAACGTTTTATGGCTCATCCCCATTTTTCTCCTTTTTAAATTTCTCTGCTACTCACAATATAAACTATTTTCTCCATATATTTGATTCTCACTTCTTTTGAATTTCTGATATTTCTAACTACTAATATGCTCACCCTAATAACAATATACTTCAAAAAGAACCAGTTTTAAATTCACCTTATTTCTTATCCCAAAACCAGTATCTGTCCCTGGGCTCACTGAACATAATATTTAAAAATAACAATTCTTCAAATACCTCAGATTTTACTGTGACAAAAACAGCATGGTACTGGAAAAGAAACAGACCTGAAGATCAGCGGAACAGATTAGAAGATGCAGAAACAACTCCAGACACACTCAGCCATCTCATCTTTGACAAAGGAGCCAAACACCCTCACTGGAGGAAAGATAGTCTCTAATAAATGGTGCTGAAAAAAATGGGTTTCAATGCGCCAAAGATTAAAACTAGACCTATATCTCTCACCATGCACTAAACTAAAATCAAAATGGATTAAAGATCTAAATATTAAAACAGAAACGCTGAACTAGATGGAAACAGAGGTTAGTTAAAACTCTTGAAGACATTGGTGTAGGAAAAGATTTTATTAACAAAACCTCAGTTGCCCGTGAACTAGCACAAACAATTAACAAGTGGGATCTCTTCTTATTAAAAAGCTTCTGCACAGCAAGAGAAACCACCAGCAGTGTGAAGAGACAACCCACAATGTGGGAAAATTTTTCTCCTGCCGTTCCTCAGTCAAAGGTTTACTATCTCAAATCTATAAAGAACTTAAACAAATCAGACCTACCAAATTTAAAGACCCAATCCAATAATGGGAATCTGAAATGAACAGACATTTCTCAGACAAAGAAGTACAAATACCAAATAAACATATGAAAAAATGTTCAACATCACTGGCCATTTGAGAGATCCAAATGAAAATAACGCTGAGATTCCACCTCACCACAGAAAGAATGGCTGCTATCATAAAATCAACCAATAACAAATGCTGGTGGGCTGTGGGGAAAGAGGAACACTGCTCCACCCTGTGGTGGGAGTGTAGACTGGTGCAACCACAGTGGAAATCAGTGTGGACATACCGCAAAGAACTAGGGCTAGAGGTGCCAAATGACCCAGCTATTCCCCTGCTGGGTATCTTCCCCAAAGAATTAAAAGAATCATACCACAGTGATACATGTCCACCCATGTTCATAGCAACACAATTTGTAATAGCTAAAACTTGGAAGTAGCCCAATTTCCCATTGACTGGAGACTCCATAAAGAAAATGTAGTTTTTTATAAAATGGAGTACTACTCAGCCATAAAAAATGAGAAATTAGAGACATTTATAGTTAAATGGATACACATTGAGGCGATACTCTTAAGTGAAATAAATAGGACACATGTGTAAATACCAAATAGTTTCTCTAGTGTGAGAAACTGAAAGTGTAAATAAGGACTAAAAGGTATAATAGATAATGTGAAATAGGAAGAAAAGGGGCAAAGGGGAGGGGGAAGTGGGAGAGGTAGGGGAAAGGAAAGGAGGGAATGGAATTAATCTGAGAAAATGAAAAAATGGAAACAAAGTCTTTGTAAATAGGGAGGAATAGAGGGGTTGAAGGGAGGGCAGGGGTATGGGGAAAATATAAGTACCAAGAGAGTATGTAAAGGTGCAAATTTCCAGTGATGAATGTCATTATATTGTATACCTAAAATGTACCATTAAAATTAAATTTAAAAACCTCAAATACATCAGCTTTAAAATTTAAACTTCCTTGGAATCACTGCTCTCAGAATATTCCACTTCAAATTAATTGTTAAATTAGTGTTGATTCACAAACATATTTGTGGTCATTTTTACTTTCTGCTTGAAGCATTTCAATTACATTAAAATAAACTTCCATCATTGAAGGTCTTTAAAATATGGAATTGCTTTAGAAGTATACATTACAGGATATAAAAATTTAATTACATCTTGCCCAGCTCTGTCACTGATCATGGTGATGTATCCATTCCTTTGGATGTTCCTGCTCTCACTTCACTGTTTAAGATCTACATAAAATGCTGCCTCCTCATGAGTACTTCTAGTACCCATTGGCTTTTGTCTAACACTCCATGGCATTTTTTACTATGTCAAGTATAGTGCCTATATTTCTTATATTATTACAGAGTCCAATAAATCTTTTAATGCCTACAATATAAGAAATGCTTCACTCAACAATGAAGAAGATTAAAAGAGCAGTATGCTCTTTTAAAACTCAAGATTCTCAAAATATAATAGGGGAAAAAGTAAACGAAAATGCATAAATTGTTAGAAAACCAGTACTACTACACTTTTCCACGAACAATTTAAATTTTCTATGGAATTATTTATTTTAGTTCTCAACACAATCCTCTTAGGTGATAGTAGTATGACCACCTATTTACACATTAGGAAATAGAATGCTGAGTGATTAACAGTCTCTGGAGATTCTCTCGAGAGAGATGACCACTTTGTGATCCAATAAAGCAGAAACAAAAGAAGTGGAGGAGAAGGAAGAAGAGGAGGAAGAATGGGAGGACAGCTTTTCATCTAATACACATTTAAATATCTAAAGATTAAACTAGAAAAATCTATTCTAAACCATGATAAAGCAGCTTTTCATTTCTTTGTGACTTTTTCATTACATGCATTTGTCTTTCTTCACTCTCCTGTGCGCATCCTAACAAAACAGTTATGCTAATCCATACATTCTCAATGAATTTATGAGATATGTAAGGATGACAGATAAAACTGAGAGGAGTTTCCTCTTTTTGTAATACTTAATACTTTTGTAAGGTTTACTTTTGAAAGTTATTTTTAATGCCTCAGTTTCTTCATAAAGAAACTGAAATGTTTCTCTAAATGTTATTGTCATAAGTATTAATCTATAGATTTAGGGGATTGTTTTAGTTTGTGAAAAGATCATATGAATCATGTATTTCATCCTTCAAAACAATGTATGGATACAGCTTTCTGAAGTGTTTTCTAGGAAAATTTACATTGTATGTCAGTAGGCTTCCTAAATTCTATTTTATAAACCCATAAAAATGTGAAAGGAACGAAGGTGAAAGAAGGAGAAAACTGAAATGATTATAAGTGGTGACACTGAAGAGAAACTTGGAGGAAAATTACAAAGTTGAGAAGCTGAAAATCTGTTATGCCAGGCTTTTTCCCAGTGGTTTAGTAATCTCACCTTATTAATCTAGAAGAACTGTTGTCTTGTTCAGATTAGGTCCACTGCTATAATTAATAGGAAGTTCTTCATAAATTAAAATAATATCCGCTTCTTTATCAGATACTTCTGACCTCAATGTAAACTGTGACACAAATTTTTACATTAATAATAGTATTATAAAGAAGGAAATGAAATAAGCACAGTTCATATGGAATTCAGAAATAATTTTACTAAGTTAGTTAAATGTCTCCATATAATTAATTTTAGCACAGTGCAAGCCACAACAAGCACTTGTGTTTTGGGTTTTTTTTCCCCAAGAAGTGTGCTATTCAGATTTAATGTTATATTTGGATTTAAAGCTGAATACGGCAAACATGAGCTAACCTTTATGAAGTTTTAAGTATATAGAGAAATAATAAATAAACAATATAATTCAATGTAATAAGGACAATGACAGAAATTTAGAGTGATGTTAGAACTCATGGAAAGCACTTAAAATAAATTTCAGAAGAAAAGTTAGAGAAATCTTTCCAGACACAAAGAGTTACATTGGTAGAACATTCTAGGAAAAAGGAAAAGATCACATAACATTTTAAAGTAGTTCAGAATGGCATGAACATGTGGTATAAGCTTTTTGAAAAGGTATGAGGTAATCCAAGGAGAAGACTGATAGTCACATTAAAGAATGCTACTTGTTTTAAGGCTAAATTGAGATTATTGACTAAAATTTATGTGGAGAACAGACTAATGCAATGATATTTGCATTTTAGAAATGATTCCAAGATGTTGAATGGGTCACAGAGGGCAATTCTAAGATAATGGATAGGGAGAAAACTTAAGACATGTTTCAAATAACCCAAGAAAGACAGGCTTCCGTGTCCTGAGCTAAGGCAATTGCTATATGGATGGCAAAATATGGATGAATTGAAAAGGTATTTATGCACTAGAATTGATAAGAATAGGTAAGTGATAATATTTCTATGATTATAGGAAGAAAAACCAAAGATGGTATTCACGTTTCTGTCTTGGTGACCATAGTGAATGTTAGCATTATTTTATCATATTTGAGAACAAAAGAGTATGAGCTGGGTGGGGGGAAGGACTCAAAGGCCAAGTGCAAAATATTAATGAATCATTGAATTGGAATATCCAACATGAATTACATATATGCATCTGCTGTTGCAGAAATGTACACGATATTTTTGGCTTTTACATATACCCTTGAGTGTCACAAGCTGCTTGATAGAAACTGAAGGACTGAGAATACTTTACATTGTCCAAGTAGTAAAATAATATTTATAGGAGCCTACTACATTCCAAGTTCAAAGTTAAGCACATTCAAGCCTGTCTTCAAAGCAACGTTTTGTTCCCATACCAACAATATGGAGCACGTAACTTTGCTTCCTCATTCAGCAGAAGCTTAAAGTTTCACAAACCTATTGCAAAATACACATCTGGTAATTATTTGAGAATGGTGAACATGGTCTAATTAATTCCAAAGCAAATCTTTGCTTTTACCAATTTAACCAACTTTTAAACCAGTGCATAGAGTGCACAGAACAATACAGAAATATCAATTTTTAGAAGAAATAGAAAGCAAATTAACAAATAAGATGAAAGAGAAAAGCCTGGGGTAGAGGAAGAACATTGAGAAATATGTTAGCAAAATACATGGCATTATAAGAATTTTTTTGAAAAATATAATTGAATGGTCCATAAGGACACCAACTACTATAAATTTGGACAATATAAGGATTAAAAAATGTCCATAGAGTTTAGGAACAAGGAGATATGTGGTGACCTTGCTAAGATCACTACCAGTAGATTCTAGTTTCGCTGTTTCCTTATTGTCTCTTTATTCAACACAGCATCTCTTTAAAACATTCAAACTCTGGAATGCATCCTTATTTCCCGCAGCGTGAAAGCCAAGTCCTTACAATGGTTTACAAGTTTTGTATGATATAGCCCTGATTGCATCTACTATTCTTCCCTTCCTTCCCTCAGCCCCAGTGCCAATGGCCTCCTTATGTTCTGAGCATGCAAGGTGCACTTCCACATGTCTCCACAGTAAGACCATTGCCTGCCTCCTCCTCTGCCTGGAACATCCTTGTTCTTTTTGGCACTCACTTCAAATTCTTACATCAATATCAATAAAAACTACCTTGAACACTGTAACTTGCTCCTGTCACTAGTCTGGTACTTCTGGCTCTCTTTACTAGAACCATTCCTGACACAAAGGGGGTATTTAACAAATACTTATTGAATGGATACATAAATAAGCGCTTGAGAAAAACTCATTTGCTTTATGATAAAACACAAATAAGAATTGAAAAAAGGAGACATTTTCCTAAAAATGGCAACTGTCAATGAAGTAAAGAAAATGTCAAAGACATTAAGACATTAGTTAAAGCTGTGAAAAACACATTTTATCCAGTAACTAGTGAGAGTAAAGAAAAGAGCTGAGCTCCATTCCAATTTGTGCAGAGGGCACTAGGTGTTTTTCAAGGGAAGAAGAGTGAGGACCAGTAAAAGGAACTCAACAGAGTCAGGCAAGTAAGAATTTCCAAAAATCAGGAAGAGAGGTTGATCTTCCCGAGACATTTGAATTTGCTAAATGGTATTACTGCAATTAGATCCCTACCTTCCAATACCGAGTAGGAAATAAGGGCTCTATCATCAAATATTGGTTAGGGCCAACAGTAAACTCTGACAGCCTTGAGTTTTCTCAGGCAGGCTTGAGCTGTTGAAGACTATGTTAGTATTTTTTCAAATCTTCATAGGTCAACGTTGAGGCCTAATCTGGTAGAGGTCTCAGAGGAACTAGACTAGTTTCTCAAAAACAGAATGTCAGAGAGGGTGATTTTCCTAGAAAGGGTTTTGGCTGTGAGTAAATTCTGTTATTGGTTTGTTGGTTGGTTGACTTATTTATTTAGATAATGAGATTTAAGACACATGAATACTGATAGGAAAGAGATGTTGAAAATACAGAAAAGAAAGGAGATAAAAAAGAATTAAGCAAGAGAATTATGAGAGACTAGATATGGGTAGGGTAGAAAGAATAACACAAGTATGAAAAACTTTTAAAGTGTAATCTGAGATAAAAAGCATTCAGGGGATCAGGATGCTAGTGAGGGTAGTGAATGTGGAGAAGGCTAATAGTTCATTTCTGGAGCTGGAGTTTTTCAGGAGACGATGGAGGAAAAATGGAATAAGAAAGTTAAATGTATTCATAAGAGGGTGGTGAAATCCTCGAACTCTGTTAAACTGGCTAAGCAGTCTGAGATAACGTAAGACTCTATGATGTGACCATTGCATCAGCATTAAGGTTAAAGTTTGTTGGAAGTAAGAAGATTCCAAGAAGCTGGAAATGTTGTATTTTAGGAGATAGGAAAATTGAGATGCTCAATTAAAGACCAATGCTGTCTTTAATAAATGAGGAAGACAGGAAAGGATGTTCATAGGTAACATCTAGTATGCCCTCAATAAATACCATCAAATGAATTACTGTGATTTTTAACCATAGGATAAAAAACTGTAATTCAATCATGCCATTCTCAGTTGACTACATACAGTGATTAAAGATAAAGCATATAATTCTCAATCTGAAAAAATCACATTAGAATTCTGAATTTTATAAACAAGATGACACAGCAAAAGGCCATTTGTTGATGTTTTAAAAATCTTTTGTTGATCATGGTGGCCTATGTCTGTAATCCCACCACTTAAGTGTATCTCAAATTCAAGCCCAGCTAGGGCAATTTAGTGATACTATGTCTCAAAACTAAAAAATAAAAAGGGCTTGAAACATAGCTCAGTGCAAAGGCCCTGGGGTAAAACATCGTACTTCAAAAAAAGTTATATTAGTAATGCTGTAGGAAATAAAGTCAATGGCTAATCACTATTTTGCACCAGATTATATTTTAAATATTAAGCATTCATTAAATTACTAAATATTCATGTCAATATCATAAAATATACACTATTAGCATCACCATCTAATAGAAAGGGAACAGAAATTTTAAGGAACATGTTTAAGAATGGACACCATAATTGGAGGACTGACACAGAAACTAACAAACTTTAGAGAAGATATTCTTATTCTTTCCTTTTATCTATGTAAAATTATTGTATAATGGAATTCAAATGGATATATTCTGGTCAAGTTATATTGAAAAAGCAAGTGCATAGGTCAAAAATAATTACATAGGTACAATTTAATAAATTCAAGGTTCAATATTTGAGTTTTCTAAAACAGCAATCAAAATAGAAAGGAATGTAACATTTGTGTGAATGTGGAAATCACAACATTTAGGCTTAATGTCATATTAAAATGAGTAAGAAATATAATATTCAAATGTTATAGCATAATCACTTCCATGTTCTTGATTCTGGTTTTTATTCCAAGTTTGGAAAAATACTGGTCTTTGTCTAGCTCAATGCCAGAAAACAGAAATCATTCATTTTTTTATCAATGAAAACAACAGAAGAGTTACAAGACTGAGAAAAATAAATATTTTGAAGGCTTAATAGGTAAAATAAGTAAAATAAATGTAATAACAAATCATTGTATCAATTTATATAAAAATGTATTATAAAGTACTAGCTTATCAGAATTTTTATAACTTTATAAAAGATGTAAGTAGTAGAAAATATATCTTAATTTGCCTAGTTTTATAAATATTTTATACCTTAAACGTATTTTTATAGTACTGTGGATTCCCTTGTAAAGTTGAAATGAGTAGAACAGTGACAAAATTAAGCTAGCAGAAGTGAGCTAATTAGGTTATGAAAAGCAAATATTGTCAGCTTAAACTCTGGCCCAGTATTCTGAATCCAAGCCCACTGCTTTTCCCGCTCTTTTATTCTTCAGTAAAACTTCTTCAAATATCCCTTGTGTCACTTAGAGCAAGTCCGTGATAACTAGATCTCCATAGTAATATCTCAGGAGAGTGCTGCCCCTAGCCAACCATCCCTATGTGTGTGTGCGCTCCTCCTCAAAGCTCACTTTGTCCAGTGAGGAACTGGAGCAGATAGGAGGTCAGCAAAGGCCTGATGGTCTGCTTTAGCCTTGAGACTTGCCCTCCTGGAATGAAGACCAGCATACTTTTCAAATCCCAGAGTGCCTAAAACAAAGACACCACCATGTGGTTGTAGATGTGGCTGGATGTGGCCCGGGATCATCCCCAGCTGAATGTAGCCGCATGAATAATCTCAGGCACCACCAGAAGAACTGACTGTCTCATGAGAAATAATAACCATTTCTGCTTTAAGACAATAAGATTTAAGCTGGATTTATGATGAGACATATGCCCTTTTAACCCTCGCTATCTCCATTTTAACATTAAGTATCTCATGCCCCAGAAGTCTCCTTAATTCCAGGCAAATTTGGTCAGTGGTTCATCCTACAAATGGTTTGTTTTATAATAATAATTAGGACAAACCCATTCTACTAAAATTTTCTCGAGGCCAAGAACTATGTCTTAATCAGTTTTATATGCATAACAACTCTTTATTTATTGCCTCCAGATAAGAGTTGTTTGGTTGTTCAGTTATTTTAGAATAAACATAATAAGAAGTTTTTGTACTATAAAATTCTCTGGAAATTTGGTGTAAAAGAACACCGCACACATAAATTCATTACAGTCTCACTAATCTTGTAATGTGTACATGGTATAATTTAGATCTAAAATGTCTTCCAAAATACTGATGTGTTCAGAGGTGGGGCTTTGACAAGATAATTGAACCATAGGGCCGGGGATTTAGCTCAGTGGTTCCGCCACCTGCTGCACAAGTGCAAGGACCTGAATTTGATCCCCGGTACCAAAATAATAATAATAATAATAATTGAACCATGAAGCTCTACTTCTTCAGTCAATTAACCCATTTATGAGATCATAATTTGATGGCACTACTGGGAGATGATGGAAACAGGAGGAGGGGGCTTAGCTGGAGAGAGTGCGTCATGGGTGTGTGCCATTGCGAACTCCATCAGGTCTCTGGTTCCTTCCCCTCTAGCTGTCACTACCTCTCTGCTTCTTGGCTCCCATGACATAAACAGCTTCTGCCTTGCCTCAGGTCCAAAGTTATGGAGTCAGATAACCATGAACTGAAACCTCTGAAACTGTGAGCCAAAATAAACCTTTCCTACTTTAAGTTGATTTATGTGAAGTATTTGGTCCCAGAGACATACTGATGAGTAATACAGTACAATATTAGTTTCATTTTATAGATGGGTAAGAAGAGGCTTGGATAAAGAGATGAAAAAGAACAAAATAGGTGCGTGCGTGTGTGTGTGTGTGTGTGCGTGTGTGTTTCATTATTGAGGCAGGCATAATATGTGGAGGACACAATTAAATAAACACATTCAACAAAGTCTGACAGAGGTTTATAAAATGAACTAGAAAATGAATTTCCTTAAGTAAATAATGTAAAGTTTTAGGGAGTAATTTAATCCTGCTATCCAGTTATTGAGAGCATGACTGATTAGGCTGTTAAAAGACAATAATGTACTGGAATATATTAATGCATCACCATATTATAAAGTACAGCATGTTGTGACGACTCACTTAATATGAGTTGCCTGATGATGGTTCGAGAAAAAAAGAAATACATAAAGAGAAATTCAATGTGACTCATCCCATGCAAGGGGAGTAAGAGGGTAGTAACCAGAAAATTATTATGTTCTTGTTTCCATTATGTCCTCAGAATTCTTGGAGAATGTCAATATCTCTCTAGGAGGAAGCTGGATAATCATTCCATAGTTTTAGATAATCCCTATATACCTCCCACTAAGTAAAAGACTTAGGAAATTTAAAAGATCTTAATATATAAAAGTGTCTAAAAATACTCACTGCAAATTATTCCACTTGAGCATATTTAAATATCCTGGTGTATTTGTTGTTTTTAAAACCTTGCTCAGTTAATTATTGAAATTTAATTCAAAGTTAATTTCTTATTGGACACAAGAGAAAAAAAACACTTATGTGATTGAAGTTATACATTAACTTCATATCTATTTTAAAGCTTAAAATCAACTTGTAATCTTTCTTTGTAAAACATGAATCATTTTGCCCTCTCTCTTTTTTGCATCTTTGGGTGCCTTTTCCATTTCTGAATGAATTTACATGCAGCAATATTTTTAAATAGAGGAGAAATGAATGCATAGCTAACACTGAATATTTTAGAATGATTACATTGGGAAAAAATAGTCATAGACCTTGTTATTTCACAGTGAAATTAAATCAACTAACCTAGAAAAAATGCTTGCCCTTTATTGGAATATTAAACACTGCTTCTTCACTATGAATAGAGGCTTGATATATATGTTAAGAAAACACCATTTTATCTATGTCAGTTAAAATTTGGACACAAATATTGAAGAGTGTTTGAAATATAAAATTTTTTAACTTCAATTTGTTTAAAACTAGAGTGTTAGCCAAAGCTTGTTATTACTAAATAACATATTGTACCAAAGTCCAAACCTACACAAAACAATTTAAACTCAGATTTTGTAAAGAATATAGGCCATGTTATTAGGCAATGATTGAGATGTACAAGTAATTTAAAAACTTTTCTGACTTCCTGAGATAAATTTTCATTGGTTTTTACAAATAAAAGAAAGAGTTTAAAGGAAATGAAGAAAATAAAAGAAAGAAAATGTCTACTGATTTGTTTCTTTTTCAGCTAAAAGACTGTAATAGCAATCTGTATCTTGAAACTCCAAATAAAGCTTTCTCTTTTTCAAGTATTAAAAATATATTTTATTATATTCTTGGTACTTAAATCTAACCCATTCAACAACATTTATCATCATGTATCATATTCAAGGCAATAAGCTTTAAAATGTAAAAACTACATTTTTTTTTGCTAAACCTGCACTTACTACTTTTTTATTTACTGACCTCATATTTTAGAGGATTGTTGTCAAAGAAATTCATTGATTGGTAATGTTTTCACATTTAATGTAATTACATTTTATTCAGTATTTAACAAATACTACATATAAACAAGTAAAAGAATTCCATGGTAAAAATTTGTTTTATCATATTCCCAACTAGAAAAGCTAAAGAAATGTTCTTATTTGTTTGTCCAGGTTGGCCTAGTACTCACAGCAATCCTCCTGTCTCAGCCTCCCAAATCCTGGGATCACAGGCATGTGCAACCACACCCAATCCAAATTTTTAAATAACCTAAATTTGTTGACTTTTAGCAGTTTTTCCAGAGACTGCTAACATTTTCAGTAAGCCTATTATCTTATCCCTAAGTCTCCAGCTAGATTGCATTGCCCAGCTCCCTTGGGTGGCACATAATCCTGGGGAGTGTAAGTCTAGGGCAGTAGTTCGCTATAGCGAACCTATAGCACGCGTGGTGCAGTGGGCTATTTATATCACTGAAAGCTCTAGACGGTTCACCATCACTGGTATTAATGATGTGCACCTTCACCAGGCCCTGTAACAAATGTAGATGGGGAAAACCATAATGACTTTGAAGATGGGAGAGCCTCAGTGAGCCATTTCATGAATAACTGTAGAACTGTGCTTCAGCAGATTTAGAACCACCATCCTGCACTGTTACTTGATAACTAAATTTACACTAAACATTGAAAGCTCACAGTTACATCATTTTAACTAAATATGTTGAGGAAATTGTCTGATGCTCTTTATATTACTTTTGAAGTTTTAAAATATTTTATATATGTATGTTTAAATATATAGTATATCAAATATGTTAGTTTCAAAATAAAATTATTCTCACATTTGTGACATAATTTTATGAAAAGTTCATGCTTCTTTGTGATTAGGGCCATTTTAAACTTCCAACTGAAATGTTTGATGAAAAATACTTGTAGAGTTTATCATATCTGTGTATTAGTCCTGCCCTTCCTCTCCCTTTCTGTTATCATGGCCATAGTCCCGGTGAGAGAAAAACATTCTATCACTCTATTACCTCTAGGCTCAATACATTACTTGCATTGGTGAATTGGATGTTAGAGACAGGAATTAAGGGAAGATTTTAAATATATCTCTTCGTATGCTTACTCTTTGCTCAGGATTTCTCTTCAGGTAGATACTGATACAGGGAAAATGTGTAGAATAATACAGTTGATCTGAATTCAACTAGAAGCCTGAGGCCAAAGCTGTCATAGCCAAGCAACAAACATGCAAATGAGAAAAATAAATTTTGATGCTGTGTGCCAGGGAAGTACATATTTTTATGCATTATCACACCAGAATCTGACTAGAATACCATCTTTGATGCTCAACAGAAATTGTGTCACGGGCCCAGGGGTGTAGCTCAGTGGTTCCACCACCTGCCTCGCAAAGCACAAGGTCCTGAGTTCGATCCCCAGTACCGAAAAACAAAAAAGAAAGAAATTGTATCAAATTTTATAACACGGGGGGCTTTAGTAGATTCATTTTAGTAGGTTAATTTTCTACCAATAATTTTTTCATAAATGGAATATCTTATTTCAAAAGTTATAGTATGAGAATTTTTAAGGGCTTAATCATAAATGATCATTTTCTAAAAATTTTTTAATGGAGAATTTCACTTTATCTTTGGGCAAATTAGATATTTATTTAGTAACACTTTGTTTTTATACTGTGCTGGGGGCTGATTTAAAGTATAATTTTAAAAATAATACGTTACTCTCGAAGATACTTGTGAGCATGAAGGTCAAACTTCTTGTATTATTCTGAGGTATTAGCAGTCTGGTTGTGTTCTTTTCTTTTCCTTTTCTCATGCTCATTGCTGTTTGAGGAAAATGTGTCAGGGCAACAAAGGAGACAATCACAACCACAAGAAGAAAGTACACTTTTTCCTTTCTGGCCACAGAAATCACATAGACATACATGTATTCCCTCTCCCACCATGGTGAGTTCTACCATCACTAGAGTACAAAGCCAAAAACAAAGCTGGTGGTTTGAAAAGCAGAAAGGCTTACCCATGCTTACAGACAGAAGAGCAGAAAGACACCAATGTTCATCCACTGATTGTGTGCCACAGGCAGATGATATCATGGATATCTTTAACAGAAAGCCACTGGCTTGAAGAGAAAGTTCCTCTGGTCAATAGAGATCTCAGAATTAGCCTATGTGGACAAATGGCCTATGAGCAGAAGGGCTACATTCCTCCCTTACCATGTCAGAAGGATCCAAGGGGATTCAAGCAAGAAATTAACTTCACAAAGTATGGAATGTGTGTTGCATTCTTTAGTTGGTTCCTGAGCAGTATATCTACTATTACTTATATCTCAGTTCCTACATATTAATAAACTTTATTATAGACATTGGCAAAAGTGAAATAGAGGCTCAAATAAAGGGAACTTTTCTAAGAATAGACATTAGATAATGTACTCTAAGTTCCTCCTATGTTAGGCAACCAATATTTTCCACTATGCATAGCATGCTACCTTCTACATTTAATTTCGTTTCTTTCCAAAGCATTAAGATACAGGATTCTTCATCTCCATTTCAAAAATAGAGATCACTGTCCTGAGGGTTTAATTTCCTTGTCCAAGGTGACAAGAAGATGCTCAATAACAAATAGCACAATTCATATTGCTTCAGATAAAATAATATCTGTCTTATTAGAGCTGTCAAAGACAAAAAGCAACATCTCTTGGTTAAAGTTCTTTAAAAATTTGCTAAAAGGTTTTATCACATCTCTTTGTCAATTTTATTTATTTGGTTAAATTTATAATTCAAGTTAATAAAATACTATTTGAGTTCAGGTAGTTTAAACTCAGCAAAAATTGTTTGATAACTGCCAGCTTATATTAATTTTGAAAACAATGTGAGTGTGCACTGAAGGGATTCTAAGGGTATCAGCCATCGCAGGCATAGATCAGGTTTCTCTTTGTACTCTGTGTCTTTGTCCACATGCACACACATTTTGAATAATAATTTGAACTAGTTTAAAATTGTACTTTTGAAGTTGGGTGGCTGTAAAATACACTTTAGTATTCATGAGTATAATTATCAGCTGGCCTGATAAAGCATAGAATAATTTATATGCTATATGTAGTATAATTTATGCCCCTTCTCATTTTTCATATCTAAATATCACCCAACATTCTATTTTCTATTTCTGAATATCTCTAGAATCCAGCCTCTCTTCTCTACTTCCCACTACCTTTGTCTCCGCCCTCAGAATCTTTCTCCTAACTACTGGTCTTTTGGTTATCCTACATGTCCTGTTTCCATTCTCAACTACAAATAAGCCACACTACACAACATTGGCAACACTGGCATTCTTTTTTGTATCTAAACCTAAAAATGAGCATTTACCATATCAGCAATAATTTTTGTTTCAGAAAGCAAGTATCTCACATTTGATCTAAGTGTACCCATCAATATTCATGACTAATTTCTTCTTCTACCTTCTCTACCCACTTTGAACTTCTCCACCCACTTCTATTTGAATTTTATCATGTGTTCCATCAACCCAAGCTATGACAACATAAAAATTAATATCTGCACGTATTCTGAAATATTGAGGTAATTTACAAAATATTGATCACTTGATTTTATTTTTCCACAGGGAAATGAAAATGAAAGTTAAATATCAATTTTTAAAGTCCTACATAGCACCAAGAACTTGAACTATAAAGGACAATAATTATACATGAAAATAAATTAGATGTAAAGGAAAAAACTAACGGAAGCCAGCAAGGTCTAGAAACTAAGGCCTTTCGACATATTCACTAATGGAGACTACTTCCTAATAGAAGGCAATAAGGCTTATAGATGAAAGGTTAATATATATCTCATATTATCTCACCAAAGAAACACATTCCTGACACTGAATATTTAACTCTTTAATTAGAAAGATATGTCCAACTTCACCAAGTATCTCCACTGGGAAAACTGGCTTCCAATAGGCTTCATGGCATTCTTCACATATAAATCCTTAGCCTATGTTATCTTCTTGATATATTTCTACTAATCCTTTTAAGATTTATCTGAAGCACTGCCCCATCTTCAAAAATAACAATAGAGAATGCCAGTCAGATATTCTCTGCAAAATGTAAACCACCTGGACCTCAAATATTATTTATTTGAATTGTAAAAGTACTGACTTTTTTCTCTAAGGAGTAAAATCTCATTGACTAGCTCAAATTGGTGTTATACATATTTTCTTAAAAAGAAAAGAATGTATCCAAGTTGCAATCAAGTATATTTTCTTAAGGAAGACTATTCTACTCTCTCATGTAGATAATCATAGATTCTGTTGGACGTGCCAGGGAAACATCTATCATTTGGCGGTGCAGGAGATTCTGTTGACACAGGTGCCTCAGTGATGCAGAGGACTCAGCAGCCAGGAGCCGTACCACACACTCCTCTGCCATTCAGACACTCACATCACCTTCTGGATGCATGTGCTCATATACATCCAATAGATGCTTAGCTAATTCATAGATGCACTAGGAACAGATTCTGGATCCAGGATATATACTCTATGCTATATCTCTCCAGTCCTAGAGTTTGTTGTGATTATCTCCAAAATTTGTCTCTGTAACCACTGAATTTTTGCTTTTTTTGTAACCTAGTTATATACCCCTAAAACCTCTCCCACTTCAGCTAAGTCCCATCTCACCTCATCTGATCTTATATAATGCTTCAAAAAAAATGATTTAGGAGAATAATTTCTTAGATTAAAATACACAAAGAAATACACATATCTAAATGCTGTTCTCCCCCTTCTCTAACCTTGCTTGGTTATCACTAATAACCGAAAAGCTGCTAGTCATGATCCTTTCTTTTAAAACCCCAAAACATAACTGATCAAAGAATAATTTAATTTTAATTTATTTAATTTGATTACCTAGGGGATTATAGTGAGAAAATAATAAAGTTCTGGTTTGTGCTTCTTTCTTTATATCCATGTGGACCAGTATGTTGGTTTTAGAGAATCTTATTTAAATTCTGTACAGCTCTTGTAGGGAAAAAATCTATTTAGTTACTTTGGAAATTGTACAGTAAAAATATCAAGGTTTTATCCTCAAATGGTTAAATTGGCATTAAAAGACATTTAAAACTAAGTTGTAATTTTCACACCACACTTCCTCATAGCTGCAGTTGTCTTTTATGTGGCACTTTTTCACTAAGCAATACCACATGTTTTATAGACTGCAAGTTACTAATCAAAAGGGTAACTATGGTTTAAATTTGAATA
Organism: Heterocephalus glaber; assembly: GCF_053883595.1. Classification (NCBI taxonomy): domain Eukaryota; kingdom Metazoa; phylum Chordata; class Mammalia; order Rodentia; family Bathyergidae; genus Heterocephalus; species Heterocephalus glaber. The sequence continues at coordinate 29,513,475 of NW_028258372.1, forward strand.
TATTTCACTTATCTTAAAGGTAAGTGCTATTTTGAGTTTTCTGCACTTTCAAAATTTTTCACCTCTAAAAGTAAGTCAAGTTTCCTTCTGGATATAATAAACTGCCAACAATCTAAACATTTTTTAAGTTAGTAGCTGAATGGAAAAGATAGGAAAAGAGAGATTGTTTTACCAGGTTAGGCCTTTGGTCTTTGGTGTCAAAATCTTTTCTACAGCTGGGGCCATTACTGATCACTTACAAGGTAAATCAAAACAAGTTTTTGAATGTAGATAATTTTTGGATATTGTACATGGAAATAAATTTTGCTATAAATATTTATGTAATATATTAATAGAAAGCTATGGGATCATGATAGTAATCAGCCGTATAAATATAAAAAATTCCATTAGGACATGGAGCCATTTTAAAAAAATAAAATAATAAAATAAAGAAACCAAGTGATTGCCTAAATATTTATTTTCATTCAGTTTCTTTTAGCACATGCAGGGTATGTCAGAGACTTAGCCACCCCTTCCTTTACAAGGCATAGCACATGTGGGAAAGAACCTAAAAGGTAGCTGAAGTCAGGAACATTGTTCAGCATAACCAAATCAACATTCCAAATCCTATACTCTTTATTTCTTCTAAGACTTGGACCTTGTATTTCAATTCTTGATGTTGACCTTTCTTTAAAGGCTGCATTTGAAGCATTTTCCTGACAGAGAACCAGCCCTTTCAGTGATTTTGCACTACTGAAGCTGGCATTCTCTGCAGTTTGTTTTTGATTTGGTGCTACAACCCATCCCCTAAATTCTTGGACCACTGCTCTTCATGTCGGCTAAAGTCACCTAAGAGGACAAAAAGACAAAGGAGAAATTCCTTCCCTACTGGTAATGGAGGATGGGATCCAGGACATTGGACATGGGCATGCACATAACAGTACAGTAAAAGCGGCAATGTTTAATACAGTTTAAAAGGGAAAGATATGCTCAGAGAAAATAGGCTTATGGCACCAACATGAATGGAAAGAAAGAATGCCATGGATGAAAAGAAAATATGGCACAGGTGCTGAATGCATAGCAGGTTTCACATGCATGCTTCCTAGTTTGAAATGTCAGTTATGACACACTATATAGGGGAGCGGAGCCTCTGGGTCCCAATAAATTTTTCCCCAATCATTGCAAGTAGGGCCAATAGAGATTGCTCACTTGGAAAGGGCTAAGGGAAGTCTAATGGTGAGGAATCTGTTAGCCAGCAGTCTGAGAACTGGACAATAGGATATGTCCCTAGGGAATAAGACCCAACAAACTGGCAAGGCCATCCAAGCTGCTATCAAACTAAGAGAGGTGGAATTTTGAACCCCACTGCTGCCAGTAGCCCAGGAAGAGCCTAGCTTTAAAACTTGAGCTTCTATGTAGTACCCTCACTCCGCCCTACCCACTTTGTCTGTTCCCAATTGCCCTGCATTTCCACTAGCTCATGCCACAAAGAATATGAGTTTGCTGGCAAATGAAAGCTTCACAATGCAAAGTCAGCTACAGGGCTGGGGATTTAGCTCAGTGGTTTCGCCGCCTGCTGTGCAAGCGCAAGGACCCGAGGTCGATCCCCGGTACCAAAGAAAAGAAAAAAAAGAAAAAAGAAAAATCAGCCACAGGTATAAACTTGAGGCCACAATTAACATAATAATATGGAAACCAAGTTGGATGGAGGCAGGGAGAGGGCTAGTATTAGAGAAACAACCCTAAGAGGACCCAGAAAAAGATATCTGTAGGCAAAGATTGACAAGCAGCCTCAGAACCAGGAAAGGTCATGGCAGACAGCTGAGAAGGGCGCTGAGAAGGGCCGAGCAGCACCCTTCCCACAGATATGTGGGCCTCTGTACCTGCTGGGAAAACAAAGAGACCACATACTTCCCTTCCCCTATCTCATGTGTCCACAGGGGACACTTAGATTCTTCTACCTTAAAGTTCCCTGCCTTTCCTCAATAGCTAAGATCAGAAAAAAAAAAAAAAAAGGAGTTAAAGGATTTGAAACAGGGAAAGAGAAGAAAGAAAAAAACAAAAAGCCTTTTGACTAAGTTTACCAGAGTCAAGTTCTCCATTTTGTCCATGCCTCTTGTACTGGGATCAAACACAGGACCTTGTGCTTGCGAGGTGGGCGGCAGAACCACTGAGCTAAATCCCCAGCTCTCCCCATGAATCTTTTTAACCTCCTGGCTGGCTCTGCCAAGAACGTTACAGTTGGGGTTGGGGTCCAGGATGGATTTCTAGGTTCTTGTGTGCAATGAACAAAGCATTGGATGTTGCACACAAGGGTATGAAAAAAGCAGCAAAGTTGGCTCATCCTAGCATCCCAAACTGAAAGGAAAAATGGCTCAAGCAGAAAGGAAAGATGTCCTGGGTGATGCAGAATTTTTAAAGCAGGTCCAGGGGGTCCTTGTCTTTCTTATCTCTGTCCCCTGATAGTAGACCTGGGGTGAGAGACAATTTAATTCTGGGGTGTTGGCCAAATTTAGGTGAGTGTAGAGGATTTGGTTGCATACCCCCAATTGTATCGTTTATATTACAACTACTTCCTCTTCTTAAAAATATTTACATAGTTATTTCCGTTAGAGCACTGTTTTAATGTAAAAATACTCACTTAACTCTTATTTTTTAACTCATTATCTTTGCCTTAATTTATACTTCTATATAGACTGTTAAACTACAAATAAAATGGCACAATATAAGGACTAAGCTTTTTTTCAATAAAATCAATTTGTACACATGCTTGTAGAAACATACAAACCTTAGGAGTCAAACTGCAAATAAAATTTCTCAAAATAAGTGAGAACACTAAGTGAAATAGTTTGACATATTCCTAGTGTCTCAGTATATTTGCTTCATTTACAAAGGAGACTGAGTTTGATACATTTGTGGGAATTAATATTATTTACTAATGCACAAATTACCTAGTAATTGCAGCAGTTTAAGAGTAGCTTTCACGGAAGGTAAAGAAAAAACTAGTTCAAGTAGACTCCAGAGCAATGGGTACCAAGGGGTTCTGTTCAGTGACCTACAGGTATGCACTACATTTGTCTCACTGCCTGAGGGATTAGCCAATTATATGCTCTCTAATTAGGAGCTGGTTTCCAGCTAGAGAGGAAAATGAAAGGGTATAGAAATACTTTCCAAACTTATGTGACAATGAGATGTGTCTAAAAGGATGGAAGGAGTAACCAGTAAGAAAAGTTAAAAGAAAGAAAGATGATTCTTAAAGAATTGAAGAGGATAAAAATGATGCTAAAGGCTGTTGAGTTAAAGATATGTTGGAGAAAAGGAAGAAAAGTACACGTTTTCAGATCTGTACAATTGAAAGTTTCTGTTCCAAGATTATTTCTAGAGTTCAGGAAAAACTAAAAAAAATTAATTGAGCATGCCTCTTCAATATATGATGAATTATTTACTTAAAATTATATACTATTGTGCTCACATATGGAACACACTTTAAACTATACAAAGTGTAATTCTTCAAAAATGACACAAATATTTTAATAGTTTATTTGCTTAGTGAACAAAAACTTTCTTACTATATAAATGTTTCAGGGTGTTTGTTTTAGTACCCAAGGTTATCTTCTAAGTAGAATATATTTTAATACTTGGTCTTAACAGCCATCAGTAACATTTTAGTTAAAAATAAAATTCCTGATTATACCTAAATACAACTGTAAAAAATGCATCACTGACCACATTAATAATAACATGCAGTTTTTCAATCCATATATAATGAGGCTAGAATTTTGTTGAAATTGGGTGCAATGTTAAATTTCTAAAGTCTTTCACTGGTCATCTTTAAGAGTGGCTAGAAAATGATTTTCCAGCTTTTTTTCACTTTTCTCATTTTTTTAATGTGAAGAGAAATGAGAGATTTTATGGGTGACACATTTCCAATAAAACTTTTCAAAATCTACCTTCAAAATGCTCTGTCCTTGACAGGAGTTTCTTTCTCACTTAACAAAAAAAGAAAAGAAAAGAAAAGAAAAGAAAAGAAAAGAAAAGAAAAGAAAAGGAAAAGGAGATGTCATCATGTCATCTTTACATAGAAGGGTCTACTTAAATATAATTATTTTTAAATATATATTTTGGGTGATATGCAATAATATGATTAGATTGGAATGCTTTTGTTTTTACTGACCTACCCAATGTATGTCCAACAAATGGCTAACTTCTCAGCTCTGGCAGTTTGTCTTCAAATTGAGATTTCTTTTCAGGAATTTTCTAAGCAACTTACACATATTGTGATTAGTTTGGTTGAAGTTAAATACTATAATTTTAAATTTTAATTATGCAATCTGAGACCACCTACATCAGTCCTTTTATTTACACAATAAGCTATTATCTGTCTTTTATTTTTAAATAAAAATAGCTATAAATTAAAATTGTGTTTTCTTTTAGGCTCCAATGTATTATCCTTATGATTCTTCATATGCTTGCATTCCATTCTGAAGCACTCTGCTTCAAACAAGTATTAATTAGTTTAACATGTAGTTATCAAGTTGAAAATCCTTACGGGTAAAGATGATGGGAAGCAGTGGAAACAGAGAGGAGAAAGGAACAGATATTTTATGAATTACACATTTTACTTCCACCAATAAAGAGAGCCATTTCACTGATTTGAGACTGCAGGCTCTAAGAGGCTAAATAACTTTCAAAAAGCCATATAGTTATTAAGAACCTTAGGACCTTGCTCTTATAAAATTCTCATTAGTGACTCTGTTAAAAGAAGATGAAGATTTCTAAATGCAAAACTGATATGAATAATAAGGAATCTTCCTCGAGGCAAGAGAAAATGTTTCTAAAAAATACATCTCATACTCACAATTGAAAGTTCCTGAACCTTGAAATTTCTGATTAGATTCCTTTGAACAGAAAGAACAACACTATCATCTTAAGGGTTTAACAAGCCAAACCACATCAAAACCATTCAAGTCTCTAATAATCACAAGAAACAATGTACTCTAGGTAGAACTACTTTCCAGAAACTAAAATAAGGCTCTAGACTTTCAATATATTTTTGTTTAAAACATTTGTAGGTGTCAGACACTAAAAATACATTGGAGCAAAAAGGCATGATCACTAACATTCTGTTACAGTATTTTAAAAGATTCAGTCTTTAAGTACTAAAACCAGTAAAACTAGACTTGAAACACTGTTATGGAAAATGTACATCATGAAGGTTAAAACTAAGCCAAGATGCCCAAAGTAACAATGAAGCTTCTCATGATCTGAAGGATGAAGTGGAATTATTCAGATGATAGGAGAGGGAAGAGTATTCTGGGCAGAGGCACCGTCTGTTCAGGGCCTATTCTTGGGGAAAGGATAGCATGATCCAAGCACCCTAAGAGACAAGTGTGACCAGAGATCAAAGGGTGGAGGATAGTATTCTGTGTGTGATAAGGTCCTGGAGATACAGAAAAGGCCAAGCTATGGGAAAATCTCAGAATGTTAGCATAACGATTGTCTGTTATATAATTAGTGAGAAAATATTATAATGGCCAAAATGTAAAGAATTGGAGGCAGAGTTGAACGGAGAATAGGAACTTAAGAAAACAAAGAAGTAGAAATGAAAGTTCACTATTGTTATAGAATATACAGCTGAAGAGAAAAATAATTAATAGTGTAGAAAGAAAAAAGACAATTAGACAATTTAGAGGTTCCTGAAAAAGTAAGAGGAAGCCATAGTTAAGATTCAAAGATCAAATAGTGAGAGACTGCAAAGCTACAGAGAAAGACTTATTTAGGTTTGAAATCTTGAACATTCAGTAAGGTTGCAAGATACAATATAAATAGCCAAGATACTTGTATTGCTGTACAGTACCAAAGGAACATTCTGAAACTAAAATTAAGAAAATAATTCTATTTAAAACAGCATTAAAATGCTTAGATATAAAATTAAAAGAAATGTAGGACTTGTATATTTAAAATTATAAAACACTGTTGAAAGGAACTAAGGAAAGATACCCTGTGGTCATGTATTTGGAGAGACAAGATGGTTAAAATAGAAACAAGTCCCAAATTGATCTACAGATTCAATACAATTCCTACCAAAATACCAGGTGGCCATTTAGAAAACTGTCAAATTGATATTAAAATTTGTAAAAAAATATAAGGGTTTAAAATGACCAAAATATTCTTAAAAAAAAAAAAGATTAGAGGACTCTCATTTCCTGGTTCCAAAACTTACCACAAAACTATAATAATCAAGACATGGTGGTATTTGTAGATGGACAGATGTATAAGTCAAAGGAGTAGAATCAAGAGTCCAGAAAGAAAATCACTGTGGTCAGTCGGTTGCAGAAAAGACTACCAAAATAATTCAATGAAGGGAAAAGTAGTCTTTCCACGGATGTTGCTGATAACTGATTACAGGCAAAAGAATAAATTTAGACCCAAAGCTCATACCATACACAAACTTTATAGCAGACTGGATCAAAGAACTAAGTGTAAAATCCAAAACTATAAAACACAGAAGAAAACATAACTAGATATTTGTGACTTGTGTTGGTGGTTTCTTAGCTATTACACCAAAACACAAGTGACAAAAATTAATAAAATAGATTTTAGCAAAGTTTAAAATACATTGAAAAAATGATACCATTTAGAGAATGAAAAGACAACTCATAAAATTGGAAGAAACTTTTGTATAGCATATATCTGATAAAGGAATTTTTTAAAAACTTGTATAATAATAATAATAATAAATATGGCATATAAATCAGTTTAAAAAACTGACAAAGAAAATGTGAATACAGGTTTCCAAAGAAGATATACAAGTGGCCAATAGGCATGTAAAGTAAGTACACATTATTAGCCATTAGAGAACTGGCTATCAAAACCATAAGATATCACTTCTCATCCAGTAGAATGACTAGAATAAAGGGAAAAAAAGACAATAGCAAGTGTCCAGAGGATACAGAGCAACAGATACTGTCATATACTTCTACTGGAAATATTGAATCATTTGGCTTCTTTGGAAAAGAGTTTGGTACTTCCTCAAATTGTGAATTATAGAATGACTTTATATTCTAGCAATCCTTTTGAGTATAAAATCAAGAGAAATGACACTATACATCCCAAACAAAAGCTTGTACATAAATGTTCATAAAAACCTTATTCATCATAGCATAAAAGTTGAAACAGTTAAAATGACTATCAACTGGGATAAATGAAATGATTCATATTAATTTAATAGAATATTTTGGCAATTAAAAGAATGATACATGCTAAAATATGAATGAACTAAAATAATGCTAAATAAAAATCACAAAAGACCACATTTATATAAATGTTTTAATTTATATATAATATCTAGAAGCAGGGCTAGAAAGAGACAGAAAGTACACGAGTGGCTGCCTCCACTGAAGAGATAATGAGAGGCTGATAAATGGCTGCTCACAAGTAAAAGGCTTTTATTCAGGGGATAAAAATATTTTAAAATTACAGTGTGGTGATGGCTATAAATATCTATCTCTATCCCAACAAACATGGAATTGTGCACTTTAATGAGAAAATTGCATGGAACATAAATTGTATCAATAAATTTTTTAAAAATCGTAAGCACTTAAATATGGATTAGAATGGACATGTGAAATATGAAGAAGGGGGAAGGATCAATGATGATAACTGAAATGTTTTCTTTGTTAATGTGGGTGGATTTTTACCGCCAATCACCCAAATAAATGTTTGATTTGGAGAGGGATGGAATGTTTGAACATATTGAATTTGAAATGCTTATGAAATATTCAACTAGGCAGATGAATATACATATCTAGAATACAGAAATTATGTAAATTCAGTAGTCCTTAGCATATAAATGCAAATGAAAACTGAAGATTTCCAAATTTGAGGAAGTATAGAATTAAAGGGGAGGTAATCCAGGAATGAGCTTCAAAGAATTCTAAATAGAATGGTTGGATGGAAGAGCATAACTGGAAATGGGAAATGACCTACTCTGAATGTCTTCACTAAGAAGCAAAAGAGAAAAAAAAGAGCAACAAAGTATGAAATTTACTGAACTATGTAATTTAAGAAAGGTTCTCTAAAAATTCACGATATCCAAAAAATAGTAGTTTGTCTCATAAATATTCAATTGTTTTTCGTGAACATTTTACTTTTAATCATATGGCAATTTTAAATAAACAAATTATATTATAAAATATTTTATATATAATTGTAATTCCCATTCTCTTTTACCACTCAATCTTATAAATTAAGACTTAAGTTAGAGAAATAACAATATATATGATAGAATTTGATAGAAGGGCATAGGAAATCTATGGATGTGTATAAGTTGGCCAAGACATTTGAGAAACATCACTTCTCCTTTTGATAGTTTGTATTTCTTAAAGCTCTGGCTGATTATATGACTTATATGTCATGGAAAAGTAAATGCTACTGCTTATGACAGTCGAGATAGGCCAATCAGTGGCAATATTGCCATTGCCTAATCGCCCACTAGTCATTGCATGTCATCAAGTCACATTTATTTTTTGCTGGGCTATAGAATGTCAAAGAAGAAAAGGACATTTTTAAAGGTTAGTGTTATATCATGCCAAAGGACATATTGGAAGCATTTCTTTTATTTGAAAAATATAACCAGAGGTTATGGCAATACTATTGTTTCTATTGCAATCTATTCTACCTTGTTATTTGATCTGATTAGGAGAGAAAAGGGGAAATAGGTCATGTCTGTTGCCATTTTCCTCTACAGACATAGTGGGAAAAAAATAGATGTAGCCTATCAGCATAGCCACCTTGAACAAGAAACAATTCTATGATGTCTGATTTTCTTTGATGAACAAACATGTCTTATGACTTAAGTCTTGGTATATGTTTATAAATAAAACAAATATAATTCATACAAATGAGTAATGTTCCTTAAAACTTCTATTTTGATCATAAGGAAGTTGTTAATTTATTTATTTGTCCATATATCATTTGTAGAAGACTTCATTGTATAATTACTATGTGCCAAAAATTTTACCATATAAAATATAAAAATATTTATCTTCAAAGAGTTTACAATTCAGTTGGTAAAATAGGTGCATGGACAAAACCCTGAATAGACCTCTTGCCCTTTGTCCACTGTCATGTCTAAACATCAACTTATATTACTAACATCAAAAGGAATACCAAAGAATTTCTGAATTTGCTCAATTTATAGTTTTAGGGGTAACCAAAGATATTGCTGTTTATCTCTATCCTGATTATCACATCCTGAAGGTAGCAGTCAAGGAAGTCTCTGATTTAAATAACAGAGCACATCAACCAAAACTAACTCCAACTCTCCAAAATACTGGAATATTATTTCATGTAATAAGAGATCAAGATCTGGCAATGGCTGTGGGTCTCAGTACTCAGCATGTGCGTGACCGTGTATGAAAAGCTAATGATGCTGACAAGGATGAGTCTGAGATTGGCTGTTGGTGACTCCATCCTTGGTTGTGAAGGTCAACCAACTGGAGTGTGCTTGCATTCCTGGGAATGTTTGTGTTTGGTCATCTTGAAATATTGGTTGTCAGGCATATGCCTGAGGCCCAAAATATAAGAAATGCTCTCATTGTCTTACTGTCTGCCACGAAGATTATTTTCATTGTATTATTGTCCACATATTCCCCACTGACAGATTAACAAGGTCAAATTATTGACCGTGGCTGGAATTTTGGCCTTCTAGACTCCTCTTCTTGGGTGGGGACAAAGAAAGTGGGGTTAGGAGTTTGGTGTTGCAGATTAGCCATGGGTTATGAGTAGTGCGCAAGTCGGGACTGGTTGTAAGGTAAAAGGATAAGGTTGCCCTTTCAGGGGTTAAGTAGGAGGGTGTGTAATTGGAGTCTTCATGAGTGGAAAGAGGCTAGACGATTTGTCAGACCAACATTAGTAGGTGGATTTGTACATATTGAGTTTGAGCCTCTATCTAATGGATAAACCCTCATAATGGTAGAGTCCGGCCATTTTAGGCTGAGGTGATGTTTCTGGGAAAGAGCTCATATTCAGTAACCTCAGAGAGGCTGGCAATGGTATAACAAGAAACTTTCTGGTTGACTATCAGGAAGCTACTCCCCTCAGTAAACTAGGTAGCCTCAAGGATGAGAAGTGAAGTATCCTGTAGATCTAGCCTAGCACTGTTAGAGACGTTGCTAGGTTTTTTCTCCCTCATTAAGTTTATTGGTACATTTTAGGTATAAAATACAGTTACATTCATCATTGGGATCTTGTACCATTATATGAGTCTCTTGGTTCTTATTTTTTTCCCCTTCCCCTGCCCTCCCTTCAACCCCTCCACCCTAACCTATTTGCAAAGATTTTGTTCCCATTTTTTTCCTTTTCTCATATTTTTCCCCTTCTTTCCTTTTCCCTACCTCTCCCACTTCCCCTGCTCCTTCAGACCTTTATTTCCTATTACACAACATCAATTACACATTTTTAAAATTAAAGTATCAAGACCTAGGAGACATTACCACAGATTTTACAGAATTTAAAAGGATATAGAAAGCATATTTCAAAACTCTGTTTTGAAATAAATTTGACAACTTCTAAGAAGAATATTGGAAGACAAATTAATGAAAGTAACTCTGGAGGAAATATAAAATATGAATAGCACCTATTAAAGAAAGTATATTCCTAGCTTGAAAACCTACCTATATGACAACAACAGGCTCGTATACAGTTTAACTGATAAATTATATCAAACATTTAAAGCAGAAAAAAAAGGGAACACTTCTCCCCTCATTATAGGAAATCAACATTGTGCTAATCCTAAAACTGGATAAAGATAATAGAAGAAAAAACTATGAACATAGATAGAAATTTGTTTAACAAAACAAACTATTAGAATTCTGTCAGATCTGGCAGTATGTAGAAAGTGCTTTTGTTATAGGGATGGCAGTGTTGGTTCAGCATTGGAAGATCCTCCCCAAAAGTTATCATTTCAAGAGAGGAAAGGAAAAAGCCATATGATCCTGTCACTAGTTGGAGAAAAAGTATTGGACTAAATTCCACAGCTGTTCATGGTAAAAGCTATCACAAGACTAGAAGTAGAACAGAACCTTCTCGACAGATTAAAGACATGTACTCCATACTTCCAGTGAGAACGCCTTATATGAATGGAGAAGATACAATGCTTTCTCCCTAAGGTGGGGAACAAGGGCAGATATGCCTACTCTTCATCTGTCCATTAAACTTTGAAACCTTGGGCCAAGCAAAATAGTCTGGCAATAAAATGACATGATTAGGATAGGATTGGCAAGATAGAAGCAAAATCTTTATATGTAGATGAAATGATCATCTACAGAGAAAATACTAAGAAATCTCTAGGAGCCCCCAGAACTTGTATTTGAATTTGTCAGGATTAGAATACACAAGGCACATATAAAAATTCAGGTCTATGTATAGTTACTATAAATGAAGAATTGGATATTGAAATTTAAAAGTTATGTAAGAGTACAAAGGACCTAGAAAAATTAAAAAACAAAAAACATACAAACAAAAAAATAACAAACAGTGTTGGAAGACATTTAGTACCTAATTTTAAGACTTCTTCTAAAGCTACAGTTATCAAGGCAGTGTTGCTGTAAGGAAGGATATATAGATCATTTGAACAAAACAGAGAATCTAGAAATAGAACCACACATATATGGTCCACTGAGTTTTAAAAGATTATTTAACATTAACATTTTATAGAATATAAACTCAATTCAAGAGCCGAGGAAAAGATAGTGTTTTCAGTAAATGACACTAGAACACCTGGTATCCATATATAAAAAATTAACCCCAACCCTTTATTTCCATATATAAAAATAACTTGAAGGGATCTATGAACCTAAATATGAAAGCCTGAAAGTATAAAACTTTAAGAAGAAATTATAAGGGAAAATGTTTATGAATTTAGGGTAAGCAAGAACTATCTAGGATACAAAAAACATGATGTACAAATGAAAAAATTGATAAATGAGATTCCATCAAAAGTTAGAACTTTAAATGACATCATTAAAACGAAAAGTAGTCCTTAAAAAGACCATATTTACAATGCATATAACCTATGACCAGAATATATAAAGAACTATAACAGCTCATTAATAGACAACCCAATTAAAAAGTCAACACAAGAAGATGATATAGCCAGCACAAGAAAGGTGTACAACTCTAGAATCAGAAAAATACTAATCAGTACAATAACAAGATTCAATTATACATTCATTAGGGAAATGAAGTTAAAAGTTTTAAAAGCCTTTTCATGACTTTTTCTTTTTGTTGGATTTCTGTTTAATTTGTGACTCCCAATGGATTCATTCTGCTGGGTTTCCTGGAGTTGTGATCCTCATTGTCTTTTCCTAGGGTATTGTCTAAAATTTTTTGGAGTGCTGGTTTGGTATTCATGAAGTTCCTGTGGTGCTCCTTATCATGAAAGTATCTTATTTCTCTATCAATTTTGAAAGATAGTTTTGCAGGGTATATCAGTCTAGGTTGGAGGCTGTTTTCCTTTAGGGCTTGAAATACATTATTCTTCTTGCTTGAGGGTTTGCATTGAGAAGTCTGCTGTGTTTCTGATGGGCTTTCCTTTGTATGTGATTTGTTTCTTTTCTCTCACTGCTTGTAGAATCTTGTTCTTCTGTTGGATTTCTGGAATCCTATCTACTATATGCCTATGTGTAGATTTTTTTTTTTTTATCAAGGCTATTTGGAGTCCTATATGCCTCACTTATCTGAATGTCAAGTTCTTTTCTCCTGCTTGGGAAGTTTTTGGCCATCACTTCTGTGAATAGTTCTTGTTTTTTTTTTATGTCATCTGCACTCTCTCCTCTTTCTTCATTGACTCCAGTCAGTCTTATGTTATTCTTCTTTGCATTGTCTAGCAGCTGCTGGATTGATTTCCCTTACAATTGTAAAGCACTTTTTCTTTTCCTGATCACTAATTGCAATCTTATCTTCTATATCTATCCTCACATTGGTTCATTTTGCTGCACAGACTTTTGATGGAGTTTTTAATCTTCTGGAAATCTGTTTGCATCTGTTTTATGGATTCCATTTGTTTCCTATGTTGGGATTCCATCATGTTCCTCAGATCCTCTATTTTTTTATCTGTGTCCTCTCTAGATTTATTAATCATATCTTGCACTATGAGCACAATCTTTGCTGTTATCTGATAAATTATTTCTGATTTCACTTTTCCCAGATCCTCTTTTGTTGCCAGTTCAGAGAGTCCAGGTGGTTGAGTATCAGATTGTTCCATCTTGTTTCCCTTTGGGATTGCTGTAGGTGATCTGGAAGTCTGTTTTTGAGGCTTGTTTATGTGTCTTCACATTTAGAAGGGGGAGGTACTTCTGGCACCATGCAGCTCACCTTCTCTGCCCTACGAGCATGGAATGGTGGTGAGGGAGCTTCCTTCCCGGTGCTGGGACTGGATCACCTTCTCTGCCCTAGGAGTGTGGAATGGCAGCGGGGGAGCTTCCTTCTGGGTGCTGAGACCGGCTCATCTTCTCTGCCCTAGGAGCATGGAATGGTGGCCCAAACTTAGACCAGTAATTTCAGTGGAAGACCTCCAAAATGATATAGAGGGAAGAGATGTAACTCCCAAACCTACTAGATATCTGAAACATGAGTTTGCACTCTCTAAATTTGAAGAATGAATTCTACGAACAATGGAGGTTAAGAGTAGGAAAAATTTATTGAGAGAAAGAAAGCTTCTGCCTAAGAGAGACATAAGGGGGACAGGAAAGTGGGTTGCCCTGAGATGTTGATAGTTTTGATGAAGGACTATTAGAGGGAAGTGTGAGTATTAGGATTGGGCAGGAGGGTGGCTGGTTTTAAGTTCTGGCAGGGTTTTGTAGTCAACTCAGAGGTTTCAAGTATGGTATGGTGTTTATTTATTCTGTTATGAGAGAGCCAATAGAAGTCCCATGAGTTTAGAGTGTCTAAAGCTTCGTAAGCAGTATAAACAGAGCCTGTTCAAGAGCTGATTTGTTCACCTATTTTACAAGGAGAGCAACAGTTGCCAGAGCTAAGGGTCATCCCTTAGCTAGTATATCTAGGGATTTAAAAAATTATGTAATTGAGCCCAGGAAAGATCTCAAAGATTGGATTAGTTTCCCCAAGATTAAACCATTTTTATCATGAAAAAAAGAGGAAGAAGGACTTGGTGGTGTTAAGAACAGTCAGTGGTAAGGCATTATTAAATGAATCTTTAAGGAGTGAAAAGCCTTGTTTCATCTCAAGAGTCCAAAGTAAAGGTATGTTCTTGGGTTCTTTTAAAGCTTCATAGAAGAATTTAGCTATGAGATGGAATTGATGAATCAAAATTACAAAATAATTTGGCCATCACCAGAAAAATCCTAAGCTGTTGTTTCATGTCTGGGGTAACCATATTAATAATGAGATCTTTGAAGGGAGTAGAAAGGCTTCTGGGGCAATGATGAGCATTGCAATTGTACTTGTTGTATGGATATGACTGTCTTTTGGCCAAACAGTGGAGAACTTTGATAACATTGTGGTCTGATGTCATTTTACCTTTGATGCAGGTCATAGAGCATCTACATGTTAGAGAAGATTGTTCCTAGAGTACAGAGTGCAGGAGGGCAGATCCTTGGCTAATGCCTGACCAAAGAGGTGGTGGCTGTCCTAGAAGCCTGAGGCAAAACTGTCCAGGTGATTTATGGGTGATTTGAGAGTTAGTGTTCTGGCATTTGAAGGTGAAGGAGCACTGGGAACTGGAGTGAAGAGGAAAGCAAAGGAAGGCACTCCTGAAATCCAGAGCTATAAAAGAGGAGGCCTTTGAGTATCTGTTCAAGAAATGTTTAGGAATTGTGGGCTAAAGGGGGTTCAATGGGGACCTCTGTCTCATTAATGGCCCTTAGGTCTTGTACCAATCTGTAGGAACTGTCAGCCTTTTTAAACACCAAAATAGGGGTATCACGGGCGGGGGCGGGGTGCAAGTTACAGGAGCCTAGAAGCCCAGTCCCCAGGAATTTATTAATAAGGGGCCTTAGTATCTTAAGATCTCTAAGCTTAAAATTATTGGGGTCTTAGGGAGAAAATATGGGTCCTTGAGGGCAATTTTGACAGACTTCGTCACCTGAGACAATCCCAGAAGAGAAGTGTGCCAGACTTCTGAAATAGTTGAATCCTAAATGTAGGGATCTATGTGTAGGAATGCTTTAGGGTGAATAGGAGGAGACTCTAAGTAAGGCAGAAAGGGTATAGGATGGGGAACAAAGGTGACTTCTGATTTGATTATAATATCCCATCTGAGTAGAGGAATAGGGCACCTGGGAAAAATCATGAAGGACTATGAGAACAAATATCCATATCTTAAGTAGGTTAGGAGAGTACCAGAGTTTTGTTTCTGGCTTCCCATTTATGTGCTTTTTTAATTGTTTTTAATTTTTATTAGTACATGTTTGTAGTACATAATGATTATATTCCTTCTGGAGAGTTGGTACATGTGCATAACACATCTTAATTCTTTTACTTTTCCTTCTCCTCTCTCAGCCCACTCCCTCAATTTCTTGGTCCCTCTTTCATTTGCAAAATATTTATGCCCTTCAGGAGGCTTAATGATTGGAAGATTAGGCCCCAAAAGAAGGGTAGAGCAGAGTCATAGTCCCTGGGTCAAGTTCACCTGTTCTCTGCCATATCAAAAGCAACTCTAGGCTCCTCATAAGTGATGAAAAGAGAGAAGATTTCAAGAGCCATTGTGGCCCATCATTCTATATAGTCCTGTTCTCCATGAAGAGGAGCATGGAGAGTGAGTCCCGATATGAGGTTAGAGCTTTATGGAACAGACCTTTCCTCCTTCTAGAGGAAGAAAGGGAGCAGTCTCTTCATGTAGCCTTTCAGTTGCACTTTGAGTAAGGATATGGTCAGGCAGGGGTTTTTATCCCAGGGGTTTAGAGCACTGTTTGCCCATCTGTCTGTATCAGAAACAGGTAAAAGGGTAAGGTCTACTTTCCACTATTTTGAGGTTCTTTAGAGGCTTTACTATTGGTGGCAGGGCCTGAGCTAACGTGGCAGCCATATATTGGGCTTGTGATCTGGCTCATTTTCAAATTTGGGCTTCTGGATCCCTGGAGGCTACTCATAATTATTGAACAGTTTGAAGGTGATATCTAGGCGGGCGGGAAATTGGGTATGAAGTCTCTGCTCTAGTTGTTGTCTAAAATCCTGAAAGGCCAGGATTATAAAGTTGAGTAGCCCTCGTGGGTAAGGGATGGGGAGAAATTGTTGGTGTAACATGGAGACAATGAGGTTTGTAGCAGAGCAAAAGAGGTAGGGCTGAAGGTGTGGGAGAGGCAGAAGAGAGAAGTGATGGAGCATCTTCAGATGGAGAAGAGGGAGAGGTAGAGGCCTATAATCAAATGGCCAGGGTTACTTTTCCCTCATCAAAATCAGAATCTAGGTTAGTATATTCTTTTTTTTTTTTTTTTGTACCGGGGATCGAACTCAGGACCTTGTGCTTGTGAGGCAGGTGGCGGAACCACTGAGCTAAATCCCCGGCCCAAGGTTAGTATATTCTTATAGAGCTTTAGTCAATCTGCTCTGAAAAAGGCCAGGGTTTTCAGAAGGACCTTGGGTGGTTCTTTAAATGGGTTGTAAATTACAGTCTTGATTATCACTTTTTCCTACCTTCTAGAAAGCAAGTTATAATACAGTCTCAGTAGGTTTGACCCGAACCATCCCGGTTTGGTCGGCTTTGTTTTACTGACAGTGCTCAATGTCAGGGAAACATATAGTTCCTGGAGGGGGTGGGTTGGTAGTCCAGGTTTTGAGCATGCAGTTCATTTGCCTACACCCTGGATAAAGAACACATGTAGTTCTTCTTTTCAGATAGGTAGAATATATGGATAGAAAATATAAATATAGATAATACAGATATAGATACAGATATGATAAAGATATGGCCCAGTAAGGTCAAAAGGCATGGTCAAGCCTCAGAATTCTCACAGAAAAGTGCTTAGGACCCGAATAAAAGAGCCTGGCTTATATTGGATTTGGAAAGGTCTTACGTGGGGAAAAGGGACAGGAACTCAGATGGCACCTGCTCTCCATTGGTAAGCTCCCAAAAGTGCATCATATAAGAGAGTAAGGGAGGGTATTTGATATGTGGATCCTGGTAGGAGATGCCCTGAAATATATTTATTTTCATGGGTCTGTCTTAGAATGAAATAAATATTTCCTCATTGTTTGAGATAGATGTTTATTCCTAAACCAATCACTGGAAAAGAGATCACCATAACTTATTTAGAGTCTAACACCATCTAAGATTTAGCACTGAAATTAAGAATAAAGTCATTTTTTTTGTCATAAAAGAAGCAGAAAAAAATCAGGTTTGGGAAGATAGAAGGTCTGGCCAGGTGATAAATGATACCAACTACACTGATTATTTTGATTTTTGTGAAAATTTGCCATACCATGATATATAAAAGATTATTAAATGTATAAATTAGATTTTAAGTATATAAGTCTGTAAATATTTTTAATGACACATTACTTTTGTTCAAAAATAACAAGAAGCTGTAGTATCATATTTTAGTATATTTACCTGTGTTACAAATTATTTTCATTATCACTTTTCTCTATACTACAAAAATCAAAATTGTTTCTCTCACTGCATCAGCTTCCGTAAATTAATGACTGGAGATGCGCTGTACAATATGGTAGTAGTAAACACATATAGCTGAAATTGAAGTCAAAATAAATTAAAATTAAAAATTCAGGCACATTTGCCACATTTCAAATGCTCAGTAGTCAGTCACATGCAGCCAATAGATACCATATGAGTAACATAGATATGTAGATCATTTCCATCACTGTAGAATAATATTCTATTACACAGGAGTGAGCTTGAACATTACAAATTCATGCTTTAAGTATATACTTTAAGTAACATGCATTAAATCTTAGCTTCTATATAAAAATGGCACTGATCCAGAATATATCAGATTGCAAGGAGAAGAGTTATTCACCCTTAACTCTCTTTTAAAATGATTGTGGTTTTCAACTTTGGAAAAATGCCAGACAAAATGATCTGAAGATAGAAAAAAAGACAAACCCTCTCTTAGAAAGTACATAAATTCTGGCCAAATATAACAAATATTCTTTCCAATGTATAACTGAGCTTGTTAGAAAAGAGTAGAGGGAGTGGAGATCTCCAAATGACATATTGATTTGCCACTCTTGGAAACTCAGAGGCTATTTCTAAGAGCAGTTCAATAATGGGAGACCAAGATTTTAGTGGGATGTGGAAATTGAGATCTCTACATTAATTTGAAACAATTGAAATCTTCATACTCACTAGGAAAAAATTCATGCAAAAAACAGAAGAGGAAACAATTAAATTCTCTGAGTAGAAAAATAGTTTCCTGAGGATTCACAGGTCATATCTAATAAGGGTTAGCAATTCAAATGCACACTACCAAGTTGGTATATAAAATCCTAGAATCACTCACTTCCAGATACAAATTCAAAGCTTTTCTCAAGGAGCCCAATTCAAGGCCAAACCTCTCAGGATTCTAACACACAGCCTCATCAAAATTATCTAGGGAGCAAATTGTAAGCTAACACATGAAGTTAAAAAAAAAAAGTAATATAGTGAGAAAAAGGTAAAAGAGAAGGAATTGGGTTGATCACAGAAGGCCAGGTAAAAAGTATTTGCTTTACCTACTGGAAGAGGAAGAATCACCAAAATGTTCTAAACTGAAAAGTGGTACGTGTTAGAACTCAAATGTCCCTAAAAAGACTCCTGTGTTCAGAAGTAGGGCCTTTGGAAAGTGTTGGATCATGGGGGTGCTGTACTCATCAGTCAATTAATCCACTGATGAATCCATAACTGAATGTGCTGCTAGGGATTAGAGTCTGATTGGATAACCCTAGCACTTGAGAGGATGAGGCAAGAGGATCACCATGAGATCAAGGCCAGCCTAGGCTACATAGTGAGTTCAAGGTTACTCTGAACTATGTAGCAAGACCCTTTCTCAAAAATATAAAAATAAAAGGAAAAGTTGTGTGTTTTTACAGACTGTTGTGTGTCTCCTGCTCTTTGGAGCCTAGCTGGAAGAGGCAGGTCACTGAGGGAGTGACCTGGAGGGTGCATCTCCCACTCAGTCTCCGTCCTCCTCTGCTTCCTGATCACCATGACAGGGGCAGCTTTTCCCCTCTAGACCCTTCCTGACTTGGAGCCAGCTGACTATGCACTGAATCTATAAAAACCATGAGCCAAAATAAACCTGTCCTCCTTTTATGTTGTGAGTGTTGAGTATCATATCCCAATGATAAGAAAGTGACTAAGACAATAAGCATATCATTTTTGTCTTAGAAAATTTATTCTGAAAATTATATGTGATTCTGGCTTTTACTGTTACTTTACAGAAAGGATTTGAAATTTTCATGCCTATCCACAGGTGCTCTGACTGAAATTCAAGTATATTACCATGAGATATGGGGATTTGATGTTTAAATTCTACTTTCATAATCTGTTTCTGCAGTTTAACAAAATATTTGACCATAAAATATTTTAAAATTATTAAAATACTTAAGAATATCTAATGAATATTATCTGATCTCAATGGCTATTGAAAATGTTACATA
This sequence comes from Heterocephalus glaber, assembly GCF_053883595.1. Lineage (NCBI taxonomy): Eukaryota > Metazoa > Chordata > Mammalia > Rodentia > Bathyergidae > Heterocephalus > Heterocephalus glaber. Next base: position 29,533,071 of record NW_028258372.1, read on the forward strand.
CTTAGTACTGAATTTTGAGAAAGAAAACAATTATCTCTATCTTCTGCTAATCAATCACTAGTATTTTTTCAATAAATTTATTTGAACCTTCTACTGAATAATAAAACTTTAATATGGCTTCAGTGTAGCCTTTTATGTAGAGCAAAGCAAAACCACACAGACTAGCAATGCATACATGCGCGCGTGCGCACACACACACACACACACAAAAGAACTATAAATTAGCCTTTGGCTTTTTTCTGCCAGGAAAACTGTTATACTTGTAACATGCAACTTTTCATAGTATATTTATTTTTTTCCTTTCTATGCTCATGCACAAGCAGAAAAAAATCAAATCAAATAATAAAACATGCTGCCAATTTTGGCCTTTCAGAAAGCTCTATAGGAGTATTTTCCCAACAGTGCTTTCCTTTTTACTTAAACTTTACATGTCAATTTACCATTTTTTATTTTAAAATATCTGAATATTTTCTCAATGTATACCATCACATCCACCATCCCTTATATTATCCCACTCATTCCTAGTCTAACTTCCACCTTTTCTGACCTCTTACTTTTGATTCTTTAAAATCAAATTTTTGTCATATCCATTAAAAGTATCAGAATGACTGATGACCAACCTATTGTTTTCTTTTTGAAGAATGTTGGATTTATTAATTTTCAAATTATTAGCACCTCTTTCCTAAATATGTTAGTCAATTTTACGTCGCCAGACTTTCTTTACTCTGTATATATGGATGGGTACAAGTGGAGATCACTTAAAGATGAATGATATTAAATTTTCAGTGGCTCAGTCCTTTGTTCTCATTAGTAAATATAAGTTAATTTAAAGAAAATAAAGAAATGTGATGGCTGTAATAAAATTAAATTGCTTTATTACTGTTTGTGACCACTACATAGGCATTATTGTTTTCTATTTTCAGTTATAAAACCTGACAGTGACTTTCTTAGCCTGTCTTCTGTTACTATAAGAAAATGTTTAAGATCGAATGATTTATAAATAATAGTGGTTTACATAGCTCATTGTTCTGGAGGTTGGAAAATCCAAGTTCCTGGGGCAGGCATCTGGTGAGAATCTTCTTGCTGGATCATAATGTGGGTGAGGGTCTCCTATAGAGACACACCAAGTGTGTGAGCTTTGGTTGCTCTTATAAAGCCACTGATACCATCATGAGAGCTCACCTTCAGGACATCATCTAATCCTGATTGTCTCCCAAAAGACCCATATCTAGACACCTTTAACATATGAACTTGGGGAGGAAGTTTCCAGTGCATGAACTTTTGGGGGACACGCCCAAACCATAGCACCAAACTCAAGGAACTTTTCTATTTGTATTAGTAAGTGTTCTTCACTCAAATCACTGTAAAACAAATCTAGATTACTGGTCCACTGTTTATAGACAAAATATATTTTCTCTTCAAATTGTTGTCACAAGACTAAAAGCGAACTCATATCTGAATCTGAAAAAATTGCATTTATGGGAATAAAATTACTAAACAATCACTGATGGGGGTTTCTAATATTCTGATGAAGTTATTTCTTGAATAATACAAGAGATAAATCATATTCTCTCTCAAATATGAGGTGGATAAAGACTGAGAGTCAATTAGTTTTTAAAATTATTATTACAAGTATGTAAGTACCTTTGAATTTTAGGTTCATATTTTTGGTGCGGAGCAAATAATTCCCTATTATTTTTATATATATGTTTTACAATATTCTGTTGATTGATTTTGATGTTTGTGCAAATATATTTTGAGAATTATGTTCATAAAAGAAAGATCTATGTTATGTTTTAATTCATAAACATAAATTAGGCTCCATCAATGGTGAGTAATTTCTTGTTACTTCTAGTGGTGAATAATATATAGGTTTGTGGAATGGAAAAGTTTCTCTTATTGTAAGATTTCATATATAAATCCAACCAAAATGTCAGATACTATTACAAAATGTTACAGAATTTTTAACAATTAAGCAAGTAATTAAAGACTATATTAAAATATTTGATCAGTGTAGATAATAAATGTGTAGTCTAATAGATGACTTTGAAAAATAATTTAGAAGAGCTAATTCAGAAGTTTATAGCTTTAGACTAAAAATATCTCAATACTGTGCTGAGCCATGCTATCTATCGCCTGAGATGAAAGCAAAAATCAGTAATCCTGATCATTTCTTTATTTAAAACTTTATGTTTAATACTGATTTTTGCTCTAATTTAAATTGCAGTATTCCATTACAATTATTCATCTTAATTACTAAGGGCAGAGGGCTAGTGTCCTTTTAAATTTGGTGGCTCAGAATACTCTTCTTGCTTCACGTTAGTCTTAGGCCTGCTATACACTTACAATGTTTGATTTCTAGGTTATTAATCACAATGCCTAGGGGAAATCATATGAAGAGATACATATTTCTTAAGCCATGAAAGTGTATAAAACACTAGGTCATTTTCACTATGTTGGCTCTTCCTACCCAAGAGCAAGCGATATCTTTCCATTTTCTGATATCCTCTTCAATCTCCTTTTCCAGAGTACAGTAATTTTCAGTGTTTTACTTCCTTTGTTAGATTGATTCCTGAATATTTCATTTTTTTAAATGCTATTGGGAAAGGTGTCGTTTCCCTAATTTCTCTCTCAGTGAGTTTGTTATTTGTGTACAGGTATGCTATTGATTTTTGAATGTTGACTTTGTATCCAGCTATGCTACTGAATTTGGTTATTAAACCTAGAAGTCTTTTGGTGACATTTTTGGGGTCTTCTATGTAGAGTATCATGTCATCTGCAAATAATGATAATTTAACTATATATATTGTGTAATAGAAATTATTCAAAAGGAAAAGGGAAATGGGGAGGGAGAAGAGGGAAAGAAAGAAAGAGAAAGAGGAAAATGAGAAAAGAAGGGGAAAAATGAAACAATGCTTTGTAAATAAGGAGGAGAAAAGGGGTTGAAGGGCAGGGAGGATGGGAAAAAAGAGGAATTAAGATATATTATATATGGGTAAAAATTCCCTATGATTAATGTAATCATTATGTATGCATAAAATATACCAATAAATGTAATAAAAAATAAAATATTTTTTAAACAATAGGAATATGCAAACCCAGAGTTTGTGTAATAAACTACGTATAACTTATGGCACATATTTTCTGATTAGAGACTCATCACAAACAATATTTCTCTCACATACAGAAAAATAATACAGATTTGCTTATTTTCAAGAGTTGGTACTGAGGTAAAAAGAATCTTGAAATCTTTTGACATACTTTTCAGCTTTTCCATTATTATCCATTTAGGATTTAGAGATTCTCTCAACAATAGTTTACTGAACAACTGATTGCAACATATCTGAATATTCATTACTTTTATTTGAATAATTCATTTAAAAGCCAATTAGCATCTGTATTTGGGATTTTTAAGTTAGATGGCAGCTGTAAAATATACTACACGGAATTCTTGGTCTTTTTTATTTCTTGTTTCACTTCTAACACTCTTTCCTTTATGATAATGAAAACACCTCAGAAAATATCTAGTCGGAAGGATGGGTTTGGGAATTTATACCATTAGGTTCATCCTCAGTAGTCACAAGTAAACAAAGAATGAGATTCTGAAATTGAAAATATTGAAGGTCATACCAGAAAAATCATTCCAGAGTCTCATATAAAACTACATTCTGCATAAAACCACAAACAATAACACTACATATTTTATAGCACTTTATGATTCACAAATCACACTCACTTTTTCATCCAAATTACTTAACAATTTTAGAATGCAAATAGGAAGAGTATATTACTGCTGTTTTATATATGAGAGATCTGGCATGAAGCCTCCCAAATGCCATATGAGAGACACATTTATTGTGCTCTCTGCATAATGTGATTCAATATTTGTATTAAATGTATGTAATGCCAAAGTAACAGATTTAATGAGGTCAGTAGTTTCAATTTCCTAATCTAAGAGAATAAGCAACCATTCGATAAACTAGAGATACAGTACCTAGCCAAAATTTGAGGACTGAGTTACTGCAAACACAATCATCTAAGATATTTCTTCATCTCTATGTTTTATCAATTCCAAAACTACCATCATATAATCTTTATGATGAATTAACAAAAAAGGTAGAATTTAAAAATTAACATACATAAATGGCTATCTAAAAATCTTCTAAGATAGGAGAGAAGAAAGCCTTCTGTAAGTCTTCTACTATCAATATAAATACAAATTGGCTTGTGTTATAACTAATTTCACCCTAAAATATTGACCAACTGATGCTGATGTGATGGAGAAGCCAGAGACCTTTCACTGTAGCAGGAGAAAGATCCAGAAAACCAATAGTACCAATGCAAGCTCTCTACGCCTGTCCAGAAGACTGAAACTATCTATCCAAGAGAGAACAAATGAAAGGTCTCAAGGCAGAGAAAAATTAAGATATCATCAGCTAATTTTGAAATTTTACCAAGGACTAATGTTATACTACAGAAAAGTAAAACTTCTAGGATATTTCTGTACTAATTTAAAATATTATTTTTATTCCTCAGTCTATGTCTACACATGTCTTTATCCTTCCTTTGCAAAGGCCCATTGCTGCTTATCTTTTCTAAATTTAGCTTTTCATAGTTTATACTGCTTTTGTAGAATCATGTTCTTATATAAATTATATATATTTTTTCAGACATAAAAGTTTAAAACACTAGATTTATCATTGTCTCTCCCTTTTCCATGCCTATAAATATGGTAAGTCTTCTGCATTATATTTCTGCATCTACAACCTTGATCCCAAACCAACTATGCTAACTCAGAGTGCCCCATGGGCTACCATAGTAGATATCTTCACTTGCTTTCCATTATGCCTATCTTGTCCTTCATCCATTTTACATTTAGATCCCACATTTTCTTAATGAAATACAATTATACTCTTGTCACACTTCTATTAAAAAACTGTAGCAACTTTTCAATGCCAAAGGAAAATGTGCAATTGCAGGCTTGTATTTAAAGAACTTTAAATTGGACAATCTATTTTCCCTTCATATTTCTTACTGTTTTCGCTCACTATACTTGGGCCCAACAGAATGATTTCCCCAAATTCTGAAAATCCATACATTTTTTCAGAGGATTAACTACTCCTGTTTCTCTTACAATCTTTCTTTCTTGGGCAATTCCCCATGCTTTAAGACTTATCTCAAATGTCATCTGTCTCAAGTATCATTATACTTCCTCTGGTCCCAAGAGATTGTTCTTCTACTTATTATGGAATACGCTGCTTTCATCCTTTTATTTTGACTGTTAATACATTTCTTATTCCTCAGTCAGAGAAAAATCTCCAAAGTAATTTTGCTGGTTCACTTTCAATTCCTCAACAGTACCTAAAATGGAACAATTTACTACACAGAAATCAAATAAAATCTTGGTTAATTGTCTTTAAATAAATCATATATGTTTTCTTTCATTCATTAATTCTACATGTTTTGAGGATAGATTATTAAACAGCACAGACATTGGCCTCAGGGAGGCCTGTCTAGATGGAATGACAGTAGGAAACAAAAGGAAAATAAACCCAAGGAGCTGTCAATGTTATAACTGTAAAAGAAATGGAATCAAATTATAGAAGCAGTCAAGTACTTATCTCTCCAGATTTGCTTACACATACAAAATAATATGTAACATATAATAAAATTTAAATCCAAACATATCTCTCAAAAAATATGATAAAAATACAAAAAATAATGTTCCATCTTTCTAGACATAATTTAAAATTATTTAAGTTCCTTCCCTACTCATATTGGCTTATTCCTACATATTCTTAAATTTTCTTTGTAAAGATATTGTTATTTTTCACTAGTTTGAATTTCATTAATCGATCAGATTTGCATTCTTCATTAATAAACTAGATTCAGTAACCCTTTGGAAAGATCAGTGAAGCCAAGAAATGTGGATTTGTAGATTTTCTTAGGTTAACAAAGTGGCTTGATTTATTGGATTATTGATTTAAATCCTTTCTTTATTCTTCAACAGAATTAAGTGTTCCCACAAAATAATTTTCAGTGATGTGTCCTCAGTTGGCTTTCAATGCATGATTCTTAACTATTTGAAAGGGAGATTAGAATATTAAAGATGAATCTGAAGATGGAAATTACCAAGAATGTGGACACCTGTGGCACCTTAAATAATCTATAAGAATTTGCAATGAAATTTAAGTTTTATGTAACTCATTAATCAATTCTTAGACTAAGCTTTTCTATTAAAGATATGCCAAAATTCAATGTCTCACTCAACACACAGCATTTATCTCTTAGCAGTCCAGAGAGGGGAAACACTGTACAACAAAGCCCACTGTACAACATCCTGGGATTCCATTAGCTTATCTGTTGCTCCTTGGCCTTGTTACATGCATTGTCTAGAGAGAAGAAGGAACGAGAGGAATTGAAGGTTAAGTAATTTTCTCATAAAATTGTGATTTAGAATTTAACATTAATTTGTACACCAGTCTCATGGTTACAGGTAGTTGCAAAGGGAGTTGGAAAAATGTGATTAGTTAAATCTCAAGAATTTCATCAACAACAGGGAAAAGAAGGATAGTGGTTGCTGTGATACAGTTTGCAAAGTCTGCCACAAAAAAATGACGTTGAAAAAGAAACTGAGCTTTAGGAAGACCTTTAGCTGGTAAACATGAATGTACTGCAAATTTGAGAGAAAAATGATCTGAATAATACTTACATGATGATGAACTCAAAAGCTATTGATTTTTACTAGGGAAAAAGGAATAGAAGTCACTGTAGCATGGCCTGCGAATATATCAGGGCCCTATAGTTTTCCAGCTAAAAGGATTTATAATACCATGAACAATGAGAAACAGAATTTAATTTTACCCTTAAAAAATCATCTTGAACTGAACAATCGAAGTACAAGAAATAGGGATACACCTTACACTCGTGAAAGAGAGAAAAATGGGAAAGAGCAAAAGTACATTACATGAAGAAGAGAAATCTGATGATGTATGTATTTCCAAACTGAAAAAAATAGATTGCTATTATAAATTTTACAAGTTATGAACAATATGCGTATGAGGGTAGAGCAGGATTAGAAGGATGATTGTTGATAGAAGGTGAGCTGGTCCCAGAACCCGGAAGGAGCACCACCACTGCCATCCCAAGCTCCTAGGGCAGAGAAGCTGAGCCCATCCCAGCACCAGGAAGGAAGCTCCCCCACCACCATCCCAAGCTCCTAGGGCAGAGAAGGTGAGCCACGCTGGCACCAGAAGCACCCCCACCCCGGAAATGTGAAGACATGTAAACAAGCCTCAAAAACAGACTTCTGGATCACCTACAGCAACCCCAAAGGGAAACGTGATGGAACAATCTGATACTCAACCACCAGGACTCTGAACTGGCAACAAAAGAGGATCTGGGAAAAATGAAATCAGAAATAATTACTGAAATAACAGCAAAGATTTTGCTCATGGTGCAACACATGATTAATAAATCTAGAGAGGGTACAGATAAAAAAATAGAAGATCTGAGGAACATGATGGAATCCCAACATACGAAACAAATGAAATCCATAAAACAGTTGCAAACAGATTTCCAGGAGATTAAAAACTCCATCGAAAGTCTGCACAGCAGAATGAACCAATGTGAGGATAGAATTTCAGATAAAGAAGAAAAGATTGCAATTAGTGACCAGGAAAAGAAAAATTGCTTTACAATTGTAAAGGAACACGAGAAATCAATCCAGCAGCTGCTAGACGATGCAAAGAAGAATAACATAAGACTGATTGGAGTCAATGAAGAAACAGGAGAGAGTGCAGATGACATAAAAAAAAGACTTTTCACAAAAATGATGGCAGAAAACTTCCAAAGCAGGGGAAAAGAACTTGACATACAGATAAGTGAGGCATATAGGACTCCAAATAGCCTTGATCAAAAAAAATCTACACATAGGCATATAATAGTTAGCATTCCAGAAATCCAACAGAAGAACAAGATTCTACAAGCAGTGAGAGAAAAGAAACAAATCACATACAAAGGAAAGCCCATCAGAATCACAGCAGACTTCTCAATGCAAATCCTCAAGGCAAGAAGAGCTTGGAGTGATGTATTTCAAGCCCTAAAGGAAAGCAGCCTCCAACCCAGATTGATGTACCCTGCAAAACTATCTTTCAAAATTGATGGAGAAATAAGATACTTTTATGATAAAGAGCACCTCAGGAACTTCATGAATATCAAACCAGCACTCCAAAAAATTTTAGACAATACCCTAGGAAAAGACAATGAGGATCAAAACCCGAAGAAACCCAGCAGAATGAACCCATTGGGCGTGACAAATTAAACGCAAAGGGGGAGAATAAACAAAAATAAAAAGTCATGACAAGGCTTTTAAAACTTTTGATTTCATCTCCCTAATGAGTGTATAATTGAATCTTGTTATTGTACTGATTAGTATTTTTCTGATTCTAGAGTTGTACACCTTTCCTTGAGCTATACTGGCATTATCATCTTCTTTTCTTTTTTTTTTTTTTTTTGGTGCCGGGGATATTTATCATTTTCTTATGTCTACTTTTAATTGGGTTGTCTATTAATGAGCTCTAAAAATTCTTTATATATTCTGGTCATAGGTTATATGCATTGTAAATATGGTCTGTTTAAGGACTACTTTTTATTTTAATGATGTCATTTAAAGTTATAAATTTTGATGGAATCTCATTTATCAATTTTTTTCTTTTGTACATCATATCTTTTGTATACTAGGTAGTTCTTGCCCACTCTGAATTCATAAACATTTTGCCTTATAATTTCTTCTTAAAGTTCTTTACTTTTAGGCTTTCATATTTAAGTTCATAGATCCCTTCAAGTTATTTTCATGTGTGGAAATAAAGGGTTGAGGTTAATTTTTTATATATGGATACCAGGTATTCTAGTGCCGTTTGCTGAAAACACTATCTCTTCCTCAGCTCTTGAATTGAGTTTATATTCTATAAAATGCTAATGTAAAATAATATTTCAAAACTCAGTGGGCCATATATGTGTGGTTCTATTTCTAGATTCTCTGTTAAAATGATCTGTATGTCTTTCCTTACACCAACACTGCCTTGATAACTGTAGCTTTAGAAGAAGTCTTAAAATTAGGTTCTAAACGTCTTCCAACACTGTTTTTGTTTTTTTGTTTTTTTTAACTTTTCTAGGTCCTTTGTACTCCTACATAACTTTTAAATTTCAATATCTAATTCTTCATTTATAGCAAGTATACACAGACCTGAATTTTTATATATACCTTGTGTCTTCTAATCCTGCTAAATTCAAATACAAGTTGTGGGGGCTCCTAGAGATTTCTTAGTATTTTCTCTGTAGATGATCATTTCATCTACATATAAAGATTTTGCTTCTACCTTGCCAATCCTATCCTAATTGTGTCATTTTATTGCCAGACTATTTTGGTGGGGACTAGGTTTCAAGGTTTAATGGACAGATAAAGAGTAAGCATATCTGTCCTTGTTCCCCACCTTAAGGAGAAAGCATTGTATCTTCTCCATTCATATAAGGCGTTCTCACTGGAAGTATGGAGTACATGTCTTTAATCTGTTGAGAAGGTTCTATTCTACTTCTAGTCTTGTGATAGCTTTTACCATGAACAGCTGTAGAATTTGGTCCAATACTTTTTCTCCAACTAATGACAGGATCATATGGCTTTTTCCTTTCCTCTGTTTAAATGATGACTTTTGGGGGTGGATCTTCCAATGCTGAACCAACACTGTCATCCCTATAACAAAACCACTTTCTACATCCTGCCAGATCTGACTTCTGATAGTTTGTTTTGTTAAACAAATTTCTATCTATGTTCATACTTTTTTCTTCTATTATCTTTATCCAGTTTTAGGATTAGCACAATGTTGAGTTCCTAAAATGAGGGGAGAAGTGTTCCTTCTTTTTTCTGCTTTGTTTGATATAATTTATCAGTTAAAATGTATATGAGCCAGCTGTTGTCATATAGGTAAGTTTTCAAGCTAGGAATATACTTTCTTTAATAGGTTCTATTCAAATTTTATATTTCCTCCAGAGCTAGTTTCATTAATTTGTTTTCCAAGATTCTTCTTAGAAGTTGTCAAATTTATTTCAAAACAGAGTTTTGAAATATGCTTTCTATATCACTTTAAATTCTGTAAAATCTGTGGTAATGTCTCCTAGATCTTGATATTGTAATTTAAAAAATGTAAAATTGATATTATGTAACAGGAAGAAAAGGTCTAAAGGAGCAGGGGAAGTCAGAGGGGTAGGGAAAAGGAAAACAGGGAAAAGAAAAAATATGAGAAAAGGAAAAAAATGGGAACAAAGTCTTTGCAAATAGGGAAGGGTGGAGGAGGTGAAGGGAGGGCAAGGGAAGGGGAAAAAAATAAGAACCAAGAGACTCATGTAATGGTACAAGATCCCAATAATGAATGTAACTGTATTTTATACCAAAAATGTACCAATAAACTTAATGGGAAAAATATGCTTATAACAGGCTATATTAAAGAAATATTAAGTATTTGGAGAACTATAATTAACTTTTTGGTTGTGTTATTTTTGACTTAGAAAAAATACTGACTTTCTAAATTATTCCTTTTGTCACAGTGTCAGGACAAACACTGGATTCAATGAAACAAGAATCTGACTTTATTTACTAAAGCTATTACTAAATATGATGTTTTTAAATGACAGTCCTTTGGGGTAATAATCCCTATCAATAATTCTGTTACAATCTGTAGTCAGTGTTTGGAGACAAAATGAATATAAGCTAAAGAATCTAATTGGAAATTTAAATCTTATTTTCTTTTAATCTAATTTATTCATTTCTTAATTAAGATAATACTTCAAAATGTGTTAAACAATAATATTAACCCAACTAAGTTAATACTATCTGGAAATTTCTAAGAACCTATCCTTCAAAGGAAAGGGAAAAACATCTGATTAAGTTCTTCAATGAATTAAAAATAAATGTGTGTTTTGTAGCTAATTTTATTTTTGTTGTTGCTCATAATTGTTCAATCTCCTTAAAACAAATATCAGGTCTTTAGAAATGATAATGCACCTGGCTTACTATCCATCAGTGTTATATCTTACAACAGAAGTTTCCACTGTAGTCTGGGCCTTTTTAATCATTGTGTTCCTTGTACTCAGTGCTGTGCCTTTCTAGATGGCTATGAAGTATTGCAACAAAAATCTAAAAGTATAGAACAGTTTTCTGTTAAAGCTATAGAATAGTTAATAATCCAAAATAATTTTCCTCATCTCCCTGATTGACCTCTTAAATTTTTCAAATAAACAGACGAGAATTTGTTCAAACTAATGAGATTGAATAAAGTACAGAAGTATCAATTTGGAACAATGTGCAGACACGGGTTTCCCATGCTGTGTTAGAAGCTTCGCATCCATTATAGATCTTTTTAGTTTCACTAAATCTTGCCAATATAGATAGATTATTGTTCCTATTTAATAATAGAAAGAATTTAAATTCAATCACTCACATTTATACAGAAATAAAGTGACAGAGCTGCATTTCTGATGTAAGTCCATGCAACTGAGAGGAAAGTAGGATGGGTAACTATATGAAGTTAAGCTTTCTTTTAACATTCACTTTCTTCCTAACTCGATTTCTTATACGCCTCTCTCTCTAGATTATGAACTTTTATGAGCATGTCAGAGAGGTTTTGAGTGAGAATTTTGTTGATATTTACAGTGTTAGTTGGTCCTAAGGTTGTGGGTTATTATTAAAATGATATTTACAGTGTTTTGCCCTCATTTTTAGCAGCAAAAATTAGAACATAAATAAGATAAAATAGGCACTTGTTAATTTATTTTAAATTTCTAATACTGAAACATTTCTGGAATGTGAAATATTATTTTGGTACTATAAGGAAAGTTCCAAAGAATTTTCATAGCTCCTAACTTTTCCAGTGGATAAACCGAGGTTCAAAATCAACTTTCCTTTTCATAATCATTTAGCTGGACATTGTATCATTAAGATTTGACTGCCCACCTTCTAATTCCAAGTCCAGTGAAGTTCCTGTACATTAAATTTTCTTATAAAAGGTAGTCTAATTTATAGCCAAGTGGATGCACATTGAGGCTATACTCTTAAGTGAAATAAATAAGACAAAGGTGTGTAAATACCAAATAGTTTCTCTGGTGTTAAAAACTGAAATTGTAAATAAGAATCAAAATGTATAATTGATAATGTGAAATAGGAAGAAAAGATCTAAAGGAGTAGGGGAAGTGGGAGGAGTAGGGGAAAGGAAAGAAGGAAAAAGAAAAAAATATGAAAAAGGGAAAAAATGGAAACAGTCTTTGTAAATAGGGAAGGGTGGAGGAGGTGAAGGAAGGGCAGGGGAATGGGGAAAAAATAAGAACCAAGATGTATCATGTAAAAGTACAAGATCCCAATGGTGAATGTAACTGTATCGTATACCTAAAATGTACCAACAAACTTAATGGAAAAAAAGGTAGTCTATGTTAAAAGCAGCACTTTTTAGACTGCTTATTATTTTTAATTTATGCCTTCAATGGTTTTAAGAATGTCTCTTCTATTTTGCCTCTCAACTGCTTTGTGCCAGTGACAAGCTCACCAACTCAAATTTCAGAGAACTCCAAGAAACATATTTTGTATGACAGGGTCTTGACCATTAAGTTATCTTTATTTTTGTTCTGACAAAATTCAAGTTTATTAAGTTTCAGAATGTTGCCAAAGGACTAAACCTAAAGAAATGAAAAGATTTATGCTTATAAACAGTTATTTCTACTTTATTGTGTAAGAAATCTCAAGAAAAACATCACACAAACCTAGAGAACAAGAACGTGAAATTTTAAAATAAACATAGGCTTTGCTAATAATCCTCTTTACTTCAATTTTTCATATATAAGCACACACATGTGTATATATAGTATATGTAAGGTATATATGTATAAATGTTTATATAGTATACATAAATTATAAATTGTGATAATATGTATATGTGCATATATGTATACTTCGTGTATACTATGTGTACATATATAATCCCATTTCTTGCATTTATGCTATTATATATAATCATGGATATAATCTAAGGCCTTTATAATTGCATTTTACCTTTTGCAGAAAACTAGAAAAGTAAATATAAGTTCAGTTTCTTTGGGACCAATTGTTATAACAATTTTAATTTTGAAGAAGTTTTTCAATATTCACTTTTTTCTCCTATATTCTTGTCAACTCAGAACATTATTTAACATAATGTTTTCATACCATAATACTAAAATATTTGAAACACTTATTTAGTTTTTTGGTCTTTATAATACATAAAGTCTGTGTCTAATTTATCTATGACATTACCTATCATGATGAGAATACTTTATCAACAGTATTCAAGCTACTTACAAGTGATGATAGTTGAGGAATGGCTTGAGCTCCCTTCTTTAAGACCTCAAATTACAGGTGAAAGAAATGATCTATTTTCATTCAAGTTTGAAAAGTAAACAAATGAAAATAGATGTATGATTTTTGGCTAATCTTAGGTTGTGTAACTATATCTTTCCAATATTTTTGATGTATAACTTCAACAAATAGTATGTTAAAAACAAAAAATAGAAGATAAACTGAGTATAATCTAGATAATGTGTATGATATTGAGCAAATGTCATTCAGGAGTAAAATGAACAAGAAATAATGGACCATTGGAATCTCAATTTCAAGAATTTTTCTCTTAGGAAAATTTCCATTACTGTTTCTTTATTTTTGTACATAGCACATGAAATGAAACAATCTAGATATTTGTGGAATTAATAGTTCTTTTCAGAATATTGTTGAAAGGAAAGAGGAGGGCTATCTTTTTGCACAGCGCTCACAGAATTATTCCTCTCCAGGGAGTTTGGCTATTTCAGTTGTATTTCATGATAAAACTCAGGTATCTACAGGAAATTAAAAGTGAAGAATTACAGACGGAACAGGATGATAGCTGAGTAGGAACCTCCAGAAAAATTCCCCCCACAGACACATCAATTTAAACAGAAATTTCTGTGCCAAACTACCTTCACAAGAGCTAAGCAAGCTATGTGAGAGTCTACAGAGACTGATTTTAATATAATAATAACAGAGTCATTGAAGAAGGAAAAAAAGTTGCCTGGATCACTCCTCCCTCAATCTTAGCAGCACGAGGAGAAATGCTTCCCACTTGGAGAGGAAGAAGAAATTAAGTTTAGGTCTCAGACTTTTGGTACCAGGCAGAATTCCATAACACCTGCTTCCAGGTGAGTACCTGTAGACTGAGCAGCTGCATTAGCAAGGCATCTAAGAGACTGTCCATCTTCCTTCAACTTTGGACAGCACAGGGGAGAGGGAGAAGAGTCTAATAGGTGGGGAGCAGGACAAGAAAACTAACAGAGGACCTTGGCTTGGATTTCAGTGTCAGGTACACCACAGTGAGACCTAGCCCAAAAACTGAGGAGCCCTATACTTAGGCTAGATCTTAGAGATAAAACCTCTAGTCTAGCTCTGGGATCAAGTGGAGACCTATGCACAAGTGGGACAGTCTAAAGGCTTGATCTGCATCATAGCCAGCCTTGGAATGGCCCAGGCCATACCACTCCCCCAAGACTGAGCAGGTCCTTGTGTCCGTGAGACTCAAATATGACACAGTTTAGCATGAGAGTTGGCATCCAACAGACTTTTCCCATAACCTGTCTCCCAGCCTCAGAAGCCACAGCTATCCCCAAGCCATGCTTATTATGGATGGAGACTCTAAGTGGGCCCTGGAACCAAGGAGAAACCTGCAAATGTGATAGCCAACACAACACCATCTTGTGCCAAAGTGCCATTTTATACCTGTGCTTGAACAAAGTGCTTGCATTTGAACAAAGCACCCAAAATCCACACATCCTGCTTGGCAGTAAACTTGCTGCAGTTGCAGGATGTTTTGTCATTCACCTAGTGTGTGTGAAACTTCCTTGTACCCCCTCACTAACCTGGCATGGTTCTGCTTCTGTAAGATTCTGTTTTTTCTCCACTGAAGCCTCCCCTACTAAAAGGATGATTTAAAGGAGAAATCAAACCACTTCCCATTGCTGAAGAAACCTCTGGGCACTAGCCCTTCCTTGGCCGCCAGCTATAATAAACGAGCTCAAATCTGACACAGAGTGTGGTGCAGCTCTGTTGTTCAAACTCACATGTCCATAAGACAACCTGGTGAGGTGGAGTAATATTTCAACCTGTATGACTGCCAGCTGCAGCATGGCCCCAGGTACATCACTGAGACTTGTGGCTATGAAACTTAAGTATGACCCAGCTTAGCCTCAGACTTGGTGGCCAAAGAACTGCCTTCACTAACACTACCTAAACCTTGGGAAGTATAGTATGGACCATTCTCCATTTCCTGGGGCTAGGACCAGAGAATAAGCATAGGGCTTTGCCTTGGAACTCAGTGCCAGGGTGGTTGCAGCAGTTCTGGCCCAGAAGCCAACCTTAGCCAATAGCAGCACATTGTGCAAGCTTTAGTCCTATCCAGAACCGTACCTGTCTCCACAGGCTGTGGACTGAGGCTGGGACACAGTGTTTCAGCATTGGCTTGTATAGGTTTGGTATAGGATGTGGGGCTGCTCCGGCAGCTATGATTCTCCTCAGATACAAGAAAAATTCTTCAGTGAGTGACTAAATGTGCCAGTGATTATGAATAAGTTACCTAGTCCTACTCCCAGAGAAAGGTTTGTAGGGACTGTAGTTGTTTTCTAGGTACTCCTCCAGTTCACAGTGAATAACAAACCAACAGCAGATTTGGGACAAACCTGAGCTTGGATGACCCTCTGGTGCTGAAGCAAAGATAATGCTCTAAAAGTAAACTCATAGAAAACCTAGATTTGAGGAGCCATGTAGAGCAAAATAGTAGAAGTGACTATAGGCTCAAAAAAACAGCATGCTGCTTAAAATGGGGTAAAGACAAGCACAAAAAAACTATGTTGGGAAGACAGGAATAAATACATTATTCTTCAGTGCCAAATGATACCATACACCAATAAGAATCAAGAAGTTTCAGGAACCTAGACCTCACTCAGGATGTAAAATAAGGTACCTGAAACTGATCATATAGCAAAGTCCTAGCTACAGAATTTTAAATAGCTATTTGAAGGAAATTCAACAATTTTCAACCCAACACAGAGAAACAATAATTTCTCTTGGAAAGAAAAAAAAATAGAAGGAAGAAATTTGAAAAATATAAACAGAAATCTTGGAGCTGAAAAATATCCTAAGTGAAATTAAAATCATGATTGAAAGCATTGATAGTGGAATAGATCAAACAACAGAAAGAATTAGCTCAAAAACAGCCCATTTTAAAATACACAATAAAGAAGAAAAACTGAATGAAGAATAAAAAAGGGAACGGGAGCTTTGGGAAAGCATTAAAAGAGCAAATAGTCAGGTTACTAGGTTTGGGGACTTAGAATGCAAAAGGGATAGAAAGCTTTTTCAAATAAATAATAACAAAAAATATTTTCAAATCTAGAGAAGGATAAAAGACAATCCAGGTATAAAAATCAAATGTCACCAGTCAGATTGAATTCAACCATGTCTGTACCTGAAGACACATTAAAATGAAGCTCCCAAAAGTTAAAGATAATGATTCTTAAAGCAACAAGAGAAAGTAATGTATAAGAGTGTCCCAGTTTGCCTGACAGCTGACTTCTTAGCAAAAACCTTATAGATCAGTAGAGAGTGCCATGAGATTTTCCAGTATTAAAGAAAAAAAGTCAATCAAAATACTATACCCAGGGCTGGGAATTTAGCTCAATGATTCTACCACCTGCCTCGCAAGCATAACATCCTGAGTTCAATCCCTGGTACAAAAGAAAAAAAAAAAAAATACTATACCCAGCAAGCTATCCTTTAGGAATGAAATAAATATAAATCATTTCCAAACAAATAAGAGCTGGGGGAATATCCCTCCACTATATCTATTCTACAAGAAATGCTAAAGGGATTTCTTCAAACTGAAAGAAAGATATAGTAATGAATAAGAAAAAATACAATTGAAAGTATAAATCTCACTTGATTACATTGGTGACTGTAATGAGAATAAAATGGGGGAAAAGTGATGAGAGAAGTAAAAGCTAATTGGAGACAAGAAGGGTAAAAATCTGGATAAGTGACATTGAAAATTTATAAATGAAGTGATAGAAATGTTGAGAAATTTCAAATGAAAGATGAAAGGAATTTTTAGTCAACTGCATGTTTTGAGAGAATGATACAAATCAAAGTTCATCACTGCCTTTTTTCCAAATCAAAGTTTAACCAAAGGAGAATTTTTTAAAAACTAAAAGTGTATAACAATTCCAATCTTGGTATATGTACAAGAGAACTGGTATCAGTATGTCAACAAAATGTCTGTATTCGTGTGTCTATTGAAACATTATTCACAACATCCAAGACATGAACTCAAACTCAGTATCCATTGATAAATGAATGGATAAATAAAATGTGGTATATATACATGATGACATATTATTCAGCCTTAAAAAAGAAGGAAATCTTTTCACTTGTGACAATATAGAAGAACTTGAAAGACATTATGCCAAGTGAAATCAGCCAGAGCTGGAAATATAAGTACTATATGATCTCACTCACATGTAGAATCTAAAAAAAGCCAGTTATAAAAGTAGGAGAGTAGAATGGAGGTTAGCCAGAAGCTCTGTGTGTGTGTGTGTGTGAGTGTGTGTGTGTGTGAGTGTGTGTGTGTGTGTGTGTGTTGGGGACTGAAGATGTTAGTGAGACTTTAGTCAAAAGGTAGTGTTTCAGTAAGTTATTAGTAATAAGTTTTTCAGATCTATTGCACAGTATGGTGATCATAGTTAAGGTATACTTAAAAACTACTGAGAATAGATTTTAAGTGTTACCAACACAAAAAGGTGAGATGAAAGAGATGTCACTTAGCTTGATTTGTTTACTCCATAATGTATGCTATATATATCAAAAATCACATTGTGTACCATTTAAATACATAATTATTATCTGTAAATTAAAATAAAGTTTAAAAAATAAATATTGTCAGGAAGCATTCAAATAAATAGGCAACGTGATTCTTAATTTGAATTGCATTTTATGTGATAAAATTAAAACTTATAAAACACAGGCATTATGTTATTTAATGAACCTTACATTAAAACCCCCGAAATAATATCTCATCAGAATTCAGAGCTAAAAAAATCCCTTTGTTTCTTCTTGTATTCTTTAAAAGAAGTATATAAGATTTTTATCCTTATATGCTTTATATGTTTTCAAGCAAAAGCAAAACAAACCAAAAAATCATGTATTACATCATATTTCTCTTATAATGATATTTTCAAGGGTCTTTCAAACTACATTTTGTCATTTAAATGACTATAGTTAATGCAGAATCTCAAATACAACTGTTTAACTTCGTTTATCACTGGAATCCTGCCCATTCACACACACATTTAACAGGCACTTGTTAAAGATGTAAGGGAACAAATGGGGAAAGTCATTGCTAACCTTGTGAAACATCTCAAAGACTCCTTTATCTGGAATGCTAAAGCAATTTTATGAATTATATCAGTAATGAAAAGGATATTTAATTTTCAGTAAATATTTTTTAGAACAGAGCATATACACAGAAAAGTCTAATAATCTGATTTTTAAAAATAAAGTATACATCTCTGTGTAAAACCATCCAGGGCAAGAAAAAAAAATTGCCTACAAGCCTCCTTCATGACACCTTTTAGTCATTACCCCTCTTAAACATTATTTATGCTTCTATAGATTAGTTTTCTCTGCTTTTGAATGTTATAGAAATGTAATTAAATTATA
Organism: Heterocephalus glaber; assembly: GCF_053883595.1. Taxonomy (NCBI): domain Eukaryota; kingdom Metazoa; phylum Chordata; class Mammalia; order Rodentia; family Bathyergidae; genus Heterocephalus; species Heterocephalus glaber. The sequence continues at coordinate 29,551,885 of NW_028258372.1, forward strand.
CAACTTCATTTGAGATTAGTCTTTCACTCAATAAGATGTTTGTGAGATGTGTCTGTGTTGTGATATTTTTTATTTGTTATTGCTCTTGTATGTCTATTCCACAATTAATTCATCCTCTTTATTGTAAATGAATACTTGGATTGTTTCTAGTCTGTTTTTTCTTTTTACAAACAATGGTTTCTCTTGTACTTTGAAATTCCATGACAGAAGAAATATACATACACATATATGAACAAAGTAACTACTTTTAAAAATTCATTTAATTTTTGAATACTTCTTGTATCTCTTACATATTTTAATAATTTCAGTAACTTAGAAAATCAAATAACATTTCCTATTGTCAACTCTATCATGTCATACTATATATTACTGCCTAAGGTGAAATAATAAAAGGATCATTTAAGTAATGAGAAACTCTTAAAGATTAGCTTTTTAACAGTAGCATAAAACAATTGCATCTGCAATAATTTCACTAATGTGGTCAACCACTGACATCTATTGGCAAAAATAAGCAGATGAGATTTGGTTAACTCATAAAAGAAGGCAGGATTTTTCTTTAATGGCTCTCATAGTTTAAACACTACAAGTTTATTTAGAAACAAATATTTACAGTTTTGGTCAAGTCACATAAGAACCTGATTATTTAAGATACATAGCTCAAATACTAAAGTTAACAATTTTAAGAGCTGCAATATAGCTTTATTGTTTTTTTCCCTCACAGGGACGTAACAAATTAGAAAGAAAGTCAACTTTGTTGTTAAAAGAGGTTAAATATCTGGCTTTAGGATATGTGTTGAGTTTAGGGTACTTTCATTTGCCAAAGGATTAGTTAAATTCAGCAAATACAAAATATTTCTAACTTGGGGGGTGGTTCCTGAGGATTGCACTGAGGAATTTTGCACTGAGCAATATCCCCAACACTTTTTTATATTTCATTTTGAGGCAGGGTCTTCCTAAATTACTAAGGTGCCCAGGCTGAAATGGTGGAAAGGAACCTGGGAACTTTCTGCCTCACCCTCCCTGAGTGCTGGGAATACAGGCTTGCATCACCATGCCCTAACTTCCTAACACTTAAAAACTGAAGGTATTTTATATATTCAATCAAATCATATCAAAATCATTTTTATTTATTTTGTTCACATTCATGGGCTTTCAATTCTCTTTATTTCATCCTGTTTCTCTGAATTTCCTCTTCCACTAAGTACTACTTACCTGAATTTTATGCAGAAACCTCCAAGCAGATTTTTATTACTTCAAGACAGCGCATAATCAAGGTGTCATTACACTGGCAAGCCTCTGGGTGTGACACCGTTCATTCATACATTCAGTAATCTTTTAAATACTTGTACATGCCATATACTGTTTTAGATACTATAGTAAAGAAGGAAATAACACAGATAAAAATCTCATTTTACCTGGACTTTAAGAAAAAGGAAACAGAAAAATAAAATAAAATGGTACAACGTATCAGATGGCAGTGTTGTATGTTACGGATAAAATTAAGCTGAAAGGGGGATAAAGATAATTAGGGAGGAGGCTGCAGTGTTGTTAAGCTATGTTGCATGTGCTGCCTGTTAGCAAATCAGGTAGGGTAGTAAGTCATGGGAAGGTCTGGAGAAAAACATTTAGAAAAAAGAAAGAGCAAGCATAAAGGTACTGAAGAAGGATAAGGAAAGGAAAAAGCAGCAAGGAGACCAATGTGGTTGGGGTGGAATGAGCAAAAGCACGTTATAGGAAATAGCCTCACAGAGGTGATACAGAGACAAGTTCTCTGGGAAGCTGCACACTTCACAAGGACTCTTTATATATATATGAAAGGACATTGCACAGTGTCAGTGGAAGAGTGATCGCTCCAACAAGTTGCCATACTGAGAACAGACTGTGGAGGTGAAGGCTAAAGTTTAAAAAGCAGAGATGGTTCAGAAACAACTGAAGTAATCTAGAGAAGAGGTGTTTTGGAACTAAGGGGGATAGAAATGGGTCATTCGAGATTTGATGTTTTGTTTTCTTCTGTTTTAAATATAGTGGGGATTGAACCCTATATTTCAAGCACCCTAACACTGAGCTACTTTATCAGTCTTTTTTGAGTTTTAATTTTGTTGGTGTGTGTGTGTGTGTGTGTGTGTGTGTGTGTGTGATGGGTTCACTTTAAATAGCTAAGGCTGGTCTTGAAATTGCTATCCTCCTGCCTCCGCCTCTCAAATAGCTGGGATAATAGGCATCAGCCACCATGCTCAGCTGGTGGTTATATTTTGAAAGTGATATCATCAATAGAATTTGGAAACTGAATAGAAGAGCCACATGAGAGAAAAGAAAGAGCCAAAGAAAGGACTGTAAGTAAAGTCAAAACTACTTTCCCTCTGCAAATACCAAAAAAAAAAAAATCTCAGCAGGGGATAGCCAGAGATTATTCTTACATTATTCCACTTAAATGTGTGGTAAATTGATGTAATAAGAGAACCTGACAACATTCTAAACTCAAGAATATTGAATTTCTTCTTTCATAAGATTTCCTGGGCCGGGGATTTAGCTCAGTGGTTTCGCTGCCTGCTGCACAAGCGCAAAGACCCAAGTCTAATCCCTGGTACCAAAAGAAAAAAAGAAAAAAAGATTTACTGGTCATGGTAGCCACAAATGAAAAATCTATTATTATCTTTCCAAGTATACTTCATACATTTAACAAAACATATTATTTTAATTTATCATAACACCATAGTTTTGAATTGTTCCTTGTGAATTTTTATAAACCTACTGTTTTGTTTCTTCCTCACATGATAGGACAGTAATTATCAAATCCCTGTTCCATTTAATTACACAATTATAACTGGTAATAGTACTTAATAAAAACATATTAGAGTATCGTTCTGTTATCTAGGTTTATGTCAGGAAGGGAGTATAGACCTTCAATGGTAACACATTTCAGTAGTGCTTGTTACATGGGTACTTGATTGGTTTCAGAGGCTGACTGCCAGCCAATCTGCTGGGTAGCACCACTGCATCAATGGTGGAACCTGGACATGTAATCAGGAGCTCCACAGCAATTACTCTAGGTGGCAAACTCTAATTTCCTCCTACTGTTTATGCATCTAACATGAGTGATAAATCCTGTTGTAAGTTATTACCGTACCTACTACATGCAAACAGTTTTAGAGCAGTTCTAAAAGAATTCTATCACTCAAAACATTTCCCTGAGCATTCTGGCTAATTTGTTTTTATTGAAGCACCTACTTGCTTTAAATACCTACTTGCTATTATACCTTTAAAATATTTTTTCTTTAGTCGTTTATCCCAAATTTAGTCTTTGGTCTTCTTGACTACTATGTTATTTTAACTTCATGCACTTAATTTATTCAATTCTATGTGCAATTAGCTTAGAAATATTCTATAAAAACAATCATTATTTTTTGGAGTAAATAAACGAAGACAGTTCTGTATAAAACTACAGTGTGTGTGCATGCGTGTGTGTGTGTGTGTGTGTGTGTGTTCTAAGGAGCTCACATTTTTTCTTTTCCTTTCTTGTTTCTGGCTTTCCATTTTCAATATCCTTTGCCTCTCACTGGATTGTGAATGTGCCCTTTCGCTATGTCTGAAAATCTTTCAACCTTCACCATTCATTCTAAAAATCAGCAATATGTTATGTTTTTATAGAACCTTTCTTCCAGGGAACAGAGAGTGTTTCATATATATTACCACATTCATCCTTAAAATTTCTCTCACAACACCCATAGCCCTGGCTAAACTATGCCTCTGTTGAAACCTCAATCCATATCTTTAGTTCTTCCTTCCTTGACTGCTTTTCCTATAAACTGTGTAAATCACATTTTCAGAATTTTGCATCTGTAGAAAATATGCATAATTCTATCGCTCAAATGACCTTTCTTTCTCACCCTGTGCTGAGAATTCACCATCTCTGTTTCAAAACTTTACCAGTCTACCTAGAGGCATTAGGTTTACAAAGATTTTGTTTCTTCTCTCTGTTACTTCTCTACTCCATGACAGTGAGATGAACTGCCTTAGTAACATCTTCTGAGTACCTCCTTTTTTTTTTAACAAAATGACATATTTTCTCTAAATTATGTGTTCCTTTTTATTTTTAAAATTAATAATTAACATTTCATATTCAAATTTTGACATCTATATTCATATTTGCTTTAAAGTACTATTCCTTTAGCCATAATAGCTATTATTTGTTAATATTTATCATGCAGCATTAAGTTTGATAAAAGCTCAAGTGCATTACCTCATTCACTCCTGAGTAAAAGTGTAAAAGGTCAATCCTATCTTTTATATATTACAGATAGAAAAATGAAGGTTTTCAAAGGTAAGAAAAAAAAAGACTGGCTCAAGGATATATATATATAGTTGAACATGGACTGAAGTAGCTAAAGCATGTTACAGTTCATCCCTCTGTTTTCTCCAAGCAATTACCTTAGATTGAAAGTTACAAAAATAAAACCAGTATTACTATTTTTGTAAATTCATCAATTGTCTAATAAAACTCTGTATTATACTTAAAGGCGGAATTCTAGGTTTGAACTGGTTTAGAAAATTAGTGTAAAAATATGACTAAATAGACAAATTACTAGTAGCCAAATGTAAAAGCTTTTTGTCTAAAAATTAAATCATTGTATTTAATCAGACTTGAAATAATTACTTTCAGTATACATTTTTAAATGAAATTAAAACCATTAGATAAAAGTTGAGAGGAAAGGAATCTTATTCAATAGGAAAGAAACCTTTTCTTACATCTTGTTCTTTATCTTGATCTATCCAGTCTTCCATTTTATTGTGTTCTGTTTTCTAGATTCTTAAGTAGGAAAGACAATAGGGATGATTTCCCTGTAACAGCTGATATTTTATTGATATAGGAGAGATCCAAAGGATCTGGGCAGCTAAAGTGGTTTTTTCTTCTTTTACCATCATTTGAAGGCTGTATCTCCAATTAGGCTCAGCTCAATCCTATAAAAACCACCACGGTTTGACAATTTCCCTCACTGTGTATGTGATTTGATATAGATATTGTTCATGCATTAACACTTATTTTTTGATTGGCTAAAATTACCAAATAATAGTAGATATCTTTTAAGCATTTAAGTGTCTTCCAGATAAGGTTTTAGTCACTAAAACTGAACGCTGTAGAGCAGCCATGCTAATGTAAAATAAATGACAAATTTCCTATGCAAACATGTATACCATATGAAAGCCATGCAAATACTGCCTTCAGAAGGAAAAAATGGCTTATTATTTTTTTTCTCAAATCGAGTGCTTTCGTCAGAGTACAGTTGCAAAGTAAAGATTTACATATCTTTGACTGAAAAACTAATTTACCTATCACATGGTAAATGACTTCACAATGTGATGCTTTCAGGACACTAACACATGTGATCATTAGATCATTTTAAGAGTTCAGATGGTTGGGGTTATACTGAATTTGATTTATTACAACTGGATAGAAACACCACCAAATCTTTCACATTAAATCTAAAATCTAAATATCTTGAGTATGGAATGGATTCAATGGTGGTTAGATATTAAACTAGATAGCAAAAATAATGTGATTATATGAAGACTGTGTAGAAAAGAAACACTTATGGTAAAGAGCATGTTAATATAGACAAGTTACTGCTTGGAAAAAAAATCACCTAAAAGAAGCACAGATTTTCCCAGCCATCCAGTCAACAAAGAAGGCATTAAGAGAGCAAGAAGGAGAGTGATTTCCCCTGCTTTGCATTTGTGTGAGTATGAAGAGATTTAAAGTTTGCTATATAAATGAACTGGCTACAAATATTAAAACGATGACATTTAAAGATAAAAATGCCAAATATTACATCCTATTCATCTACCTCAGCAAGTTTAGAATCATAAAAAGAAAAACTTTTACTAGCTATTCATTTGGTAACATTTGCACAAAATAATATATTGTCATAGATTGTCAGAGAACTGACACTCTGCCAAGTAATCTAGGTCAAGTTTGTAAAAAAGATGAACAAAGAAAATCAGACTACACAGGAGAAGGGGAAAAGACACAGTATCATAGACCCATAGAATTTTAGATGTAGCAGGAATGTTAAAAAATTTCTTCCTTTCCTATACTTTTTTAGAAAACCAATGAGAATGAGTAATACTAAGACTTACTAAGGACACAGTTTTAGGTGATCAATTACCAGATCCTAAAGTAATTAATTATATAAATAGAGAATATTTAAGAAAGATACTACATAACATATACAAAAAAGGAATATGAAATTACTCTTTTTACATCTCTGTATATAGTCCAAATGATTTAAACATGCTTGAGAGGATAAAAGCAAAACTTCTATGATGCTTAAAGTTTTAAAGATATATTTACATTAGTATTTTCACTGTTCTTCTAATTTTATTCTTAAAATAATTTTGAAACATGTATCTTCATACTACCCAAAATAAAATTAGGTCCTATAAAATATTAAGTAAGCTCTCTAAAAATACTTCATGTTTTAGTTTGCCATTTAATAAACTGCAACTTGTGGTCAACATGTGTGTTACTAGTATACGCAGATATGGTACTAAAATACACATACATAGAATTACCTATTAGTGCTTTTGTTTGTTTGTTGGGACACTATGTAGTTCAGGCTGGCCTTGAACTCACTGTGTAGTCCAAGCTGGCCTCAGAACTCATGGTGATCCTCCTGGCTCAGCCTTCTGAGTGCCCCACCACTCCTGGCACTTATTAGTGGGTTGAAACATGCCCTAGAATTTTTCACAACAAATGCTCAATATTCATTCTCCTTCTTTCTAGTATTCATGGTAGTCTATATTGATAGCTCCACCTATAGTTGCCTTATCAAGAAATCAATATATTATTATTATTTGATGGTGTCAAAATATTACACTAATCTGAAAAACTTAGTTATTAAACTTAAAAATTTCAAGTATGCCTTTGGGTTTGTTAAGGAGACCCTATAATTTTCCATTTCATTTGAAAATAAATCAAGTAGCCACAGCATTCTCAAAGTAACACAATTAATTACTTTTACTAATTGCCTCTGAGCGATTGGGAAAGAAGTAAAACAGCCTCCTCTGTGGTTTGCAGAGAGGGACTTCACAGGCTCTCAGTTCAAAACTCTGCCTCTAACTGGTCCACTCCTTGGAGCTAAACTCTGACCCTATCTGAACAGGAAAATCTATCAGGATATTAGCTCTGTTCTGTTTTAGCAACATCCTTGCAACATTATTGTCTCCCCAAATTATCTTCTTTCCCTAGAAAGAAAAATGTGCCTGGAGGAGATACTCTGAGTCAAATATAATTTAGTTTCCAATTTTGGCTTAGTTACTTTGTATGTACTGATGGCTTTACTTTGTCATTTGAGTCATTCTACTATCTAAACTTACATGGATTCATCATCTTACTCATTACCATTAAGTTTAGAAAAACTATCTATTGAAAGAATAAGAAAAACTTTACTCAACATGTCTTTTTGAAAAAACAGCCCTTCTAATAATTAATTCATATTTTTAATAATTCTCAAAGCTCTGCTGTTCATTTCCATTTAAATGAAAGGCAGAAATAATGTTTGACATAGTTATGTCTGTAACTAAGAAACCAGCCAAGGCAGAGTAAAAACAATTTTGAAAATGCAAAGAGGTTTTTAACATGAGAACCCATTCAAACATTTTTGTCACTTTAGTTTCAAAATGTTTTTTTTTTTTAGGTAAATCAAATCCTCAACTTATATAATATATATAACAGACCTTTTTTTTTTGGTACCGGGGATCGAACTCAGATCCTTCCACTTGCAAGGCAGGTGGCAGAACCATTGAGCTAAATCCCCGTCCCCTATATAACATACTTTCTATTTGCTCTCACAGATTATTATGATAAAATGAAAAAATAAGAAAACATACATATATAGATTAGTATTTGAGAAAGATTTCACGTAACCTCTGCTAAGGCTGTGGACACAATTTTTCAAAATTAGACACCTAAGTAATCAAGCAACTTTGCCTCTATTTTATTCTTTAATAATTCATGACAATGAGATGTGTGGTTAAGTAGGAAAATGATAAGGGGTGAATGGTATTAAGAAAACTGATTTGGGTCCTGCTATAGTTATCAGATATGATTATTTAGGCTACTTTTCTGATTTGTTAGAAAGAAAACTATTTCATAGGTCAGCTAACAGAGTAAAGTTAATCACTGGAATCAAAACTTTTGCCACAATACATGATGCATTAGTAGACATGTAATAACTTTTGGTTCCCTTTCCATCTCCATTTTTACCAGATAGATGATAGATGATAGATAGATAGATATCAGAGCTATTAGTAGAGTATACTTAGTATAAGACTTAGAGTTTAGAATCACTGAATTATTCTGCTTATCACAATACAAAAGTCAAAGTTGAGGCTAGTGTAGGTACTTTGGATAAAACAATTTGAAATTTAATATGACAGAGCAGGTCACTGCTCTGGTGGCTACTAACTCAGAGTAACATAGTATAGCAAAGTGTGGTGGAATCTGTAGCATTAAACTGCCAGGGTTTTATTCCAGATGTGCCACCCTGGCAACATTACTCCATTCACCATGCCTCAATTTCTTCCTTTAAGAAGTGGAGATAAAGGGGAGCTGACAGGTGTGTTCAGTTGAATTCTATCTGGGGTTGGTAGGTGGTGAAAACATTTGAGTATAGGGAATATGTGCAGGATGCACACAGTGAAGTATATTAAAACAATTAAGAGTAAGACACAAAGCAACATGGATGAATCACTTTTAAAAGCACAGTGCTAAGTAAAGACAGTAAGAAGCATAATAAATTACATAACATAATTCCATTTATTTAAATGAAAAAACATATGCATGCAAAACAACAATACACATTGTGCAAAAATATGTGCATAGAAGATGTTCCACGCTATAGTGGTTGTATGGGAAAGGTCCAGAATCAGAAAACCCCATAGACTAGAAAAACATAAAAACGTATAGGAAACTGTTATGCTTTTCTGGAAAGAAAACACATGCATTCCAAGGCTACCAATAATAGGTTAAAACTTCTTTGGAACATGGATTTTATGATTTACTATATTACTAATTTAATTTTCTGCTGCTCCATTATCAGTTTCAGAAAAATATGAGAATAAGAATAACATGAGAGAAAACAAAGCAAATTTAGAATTAGCTAACTGATTTAAAATGAAAAATTCTTCTTTGTCTGCATTGATTTTAAGTATTTGTATGTTTGTAAGTCTGGCCAGCAAAAAAAAGAAAAAAAAGAAAAAAATATATATATATGCTTAAGGATTTTAATTTCCATGTCATTTATAAACTCTGCAATTAGCGTATTTACAAATGAATAGACTGAACAACAGGTAATATTATCATGACTCTATCTTTAACACATATAATTAAATAACTTTTTTAAAAAATTGAAGTCACATATTAATGAAGAAAAATCCTAATATTTAAATTCTATACTACAGGTTCACAACTTTAAAATATATATAATAAAGTTTATTAATAAAATCGTATCAAAATTTAAAATAAAACTAATTTTTTCTCTTAGCTTCAGATTTCTATTCAGCCTCATTTTTTTCTAAATGCCTCTTTAGAAGATAAAAGAACAATATACCTTGATTTTCCAAAAGAAATGAACTCTTTAAAACTGTCCATCAACTAATGAAACCACCAATTTAATTACTTTTCCCATTCTTCAGAGTATAAAATGATCTAATTTATAACTAGTATTATGACAAGTACCTAATAAACTTATAATGATTTGACATCAGGACTAAATTTTCATTGGAAATAGAAAGTTTTATGACTCAGGGATTTTCTAATCCCCAGGCATATTGATGAAAAGCAACTCATATAAAATCATCTTGATCCTTGCTGTTTTCTAATTATAACTTTAGGTATTAGACACTAAAAACACAAATAAGTGAGAAAGTTATTGGCATTTAATAAGAAGGAATGACTCCATATTGATTGTATTTTTATGCCTTTTAAAATTGTCTTTATATAAATTATTTGCATAAACATATATATGATGAGTATGATGATGAGTTTTAAAATGTACTATATGATGTAAAATTAGTATAAATCAAGCTTCTTTCTGTCTTACATACATACACTTTGATATAATATCAAGAAAATCCCTGTTCTGAAGAGAATGTGCCTTTTTGAATATGTTTTTCACTTTCAAACTTGAATGATTCTTTATTTCATATTTCATCAAAATAAGAAAGCTGAATTTTAAAAAGCCAAATACAAACTTACAATCCTCATATATTATAGAAAGTAAATTTTTGAATATTAATTTTCAGAAAGGCATTTAATGTAGATTTTCTTATAATATCCTTGTAACCACACAGTATGTTCCCAGGAAATTAAAAGTAGAACAGATAATCCAATATCCTGCCTTTGCAGGAGACTGCAGCTGACGCTTCCAGGGAAGTGGACAACTACATGTACTTTCCCCTAAGGGTACTGTGTAGTTGATTTAGCCAGAAAGTTTATTTGACCCTGTCAGAACCTGAGAAGATTCTCTTAAACATAGAAGCACTACATTCAAATGTCTAAGGTTGATTATAAATTTTGTGTCAGGCACAGCAGTAATCAAACTAATTGCTTCAAACCTCAGAATATCTATTCCCATTCCCAGACCAATAATAGCCCCTTCAAATCCCCCACGAAGATCTCCTAGGAAAGAATTTGTAAATTTGCAGTTCTAGTCAATGACACATATGTGTTTTTTTCCCAATTATTTTTCCATTCTGAAGTTAGACTCAGAATGATTCAGTCACTCTCTGTACAATCAAAAAATATTCTCAAACATAACTGAAATGTTTGTTTCTGACAACCCATTTGTGTTATATCGACCCTCTCTTTAATCAGATGTTCTGAGCCCTCTCGGGTGTTACCTGGTTTGTCGCAATCCTCCAGACCAGAATCCCACACCGGAGAACACCAAAGCCTGTCCAAATTTCACTACCTATTACCCTGTTTTTTCACCCTTGGAAGACTGTCTTAAATTAAGTTTTAAATGACTGCAAATAATTTTCTGCATTAAATGAAGAGATATTTAAATGGGCTGAGGCATTCTGGATTGGATACTGGAATAGAGAACAGGAAATCATGAGGAAACTGCATGCAATATGAATACACTTTGAAGTTTACATGGCAGGAATGTGCCACTAATGTTTTCTTCTTTTGACATATATTCCATGATAACACAAAATAATAAGGGAGGAAAATGGAAGAGAAGGTCTATGGGAATTTTGGTATTATTTTTGCAACTTATATGTAAAACTAAAACTATTCCAAATTACATAGTTTCTTTAAAAATAAGTGGCATATTTTTCAAAGAGGCTTCAATTGGTTAACACAAAGTATAAGAAAGACGGAAATTTCGGATGTAATGATGGTGCTGCAAAGTGAGACATTTGTGAAAGTCATTCTGCTTTACCTCCTAGAGGCAGCTGCCACTTGCTGCCTTTGCATAAAGCGTGGCCATGAAGGAAATTGCATTACTTTGCATGGCATCTGGTCAGGCAGTGTCATAATCTCAGATTTGCTTTCCAGAAAGATGAAACTTATTTCTTTATGGGGTGTGGGCCTCAGCAAGCCCAGAAGAGGATTCTAGATGAGCAGTGTAGAGTCTGTTACAGAAATGGCAGGCAGAAGCTGTACTCAGCTGGGGATATAAAGAGAAAGAAGAATGAATAATAATATGGGAAATATAGAATTAATACATGGTTAGAGAGAGGGAAGAGTAAAAAATGACTCAGACTTTTGGCTTCAGTTACCGAGTAGATGACAGAGAAAAATGACTGAGAATGATGCTCCTGAATGAACCATTTGGATAGAGGGCCAAAAGATGATGCACATTTGGAAATTTTTTGAGGAAATTGTGGAAATTTTAAGTAGTGATGTAAGAATCAGGTGCTCAAGAGGAGAGCCTGAGGTACAGATAAAGATGATAATCATCAGCTTGAAGGTGGTATGGGTGAATTTAGTAAAAATTATGCAAATTATTACTGAGATGACCCAAAAGAAAAGACAGGCTCAGAAAAGAAAAGGATGACATTCTAAGTCATAAAAGCATGCATCCCAGAGATTATTTATCAGGTTATTTGAGAGATTTGTAGTATTATCCTAGTGAATTTATTTTTTAAATGAACTTGTAAGCAATAAAAATAAATATGGTTAAAAAGTAATTTGGGCAGATGTGAGTATTTTTATCAGGCTCCATTGTCCATACCCAGTAAATACAATTGAGAAAGAAAAGTAAATATATAGGTAAATACAGACAGAAAGAATATACATGTAATAGCTACTGTTCCCACAGACACATTTATACAATATTTTTCTATAGTGTCAAAATGTCAGCATAAAGATTTCTTTAATATTAAAATATCAATGGGTTTTATTACCAACAATATCTATAGTTCTATTTTGATGAAAATGAGGTTGGCAAAGCCCTAGAAAGATGACAAATTCTAAAAATAGTTGACTAATTTTATTAGGTGAATGTTTACTGAAGTTTGAATATTGCTCTATATTTGGGTATAATATTCCCCTTCATTAAGTTTCTCTGTGAAGGAGATCAATTTCACAGAAGGAAAGGCATTAGTAGTTGCACTTAACTGAGATTTCATGTCGTACTAGTTGCGGAATTACACTGAGAGTCAGGAACTTGACTTGCTGTTCCCTTAGGAATAGTATTTCACCTCAATGTGAATTTCACATTGAGAAAATGGAAATAATGATTACATTGCATTTGGAAATCTGCTCATAAAAAACTGAAAGTATTCACAGGGGAATACATATATTGCAAAATTTTGACATTAAAAAATCTTCATCCATAGGAAAAATATATTAGTTCTACTTACATTTATTAAACACTCATCTTTTCTAACTTACTTTACTATTGAAAAACAAGTTATATTGCATCTTGTCAAAAGTAAGCATATAATGTCTACTCCATGCCAATGAATGTCTTAGTTATAAGACAGTTGTTCAGAAGCTGAATTGAAATAATACAAAACTCGTATGTCTAAGAGTAGCCTGGGAAGGTGAGACATTTCAAACTATGAAAAACAATTTGATGGTAGATAACAAGATAAAATTTGGCCTTTTCTCTCTGTCTTTAATTTACACCATCCCTAGGAATGAAGGTGACTAGCATGAATATCTTACTATTTAAATTTCAAATAGTATTTTGATACCAAGAATAATTTTGCTCTAATTTGGAAAAGACAAATCTTGCAAGAAAAATATAAAAGATCTTTTAAGGTTATCTTGTGGAAAAGGAGTAATATTTTATATGGGACATTGTTGTAGTTATTTATTATATTATTGGGATAAAATATGATTATTCTATGAATAATACAATTAATAATCAAAAGCTATGAATCCCACAAATATTACAACTTAAGTATAAAGAATATGAAATGACTGCTTCCTATATTGACTGACATAGACTTTCTGGTACTAGAATGAGAAAATGCTATCGTGACTAATGATATTCCTTTCTATGCTATACCTTTTGACATAACAAATGTAATTTTAAAATGCTTTATATGGCTATGAGATATGTATTTTCTAGTGTTGCTGAATTTGATAGAGAAAAGAAGAGAACAAATTAGACTCCACTTAAATCATTGAAAAACATGTGTTCCAATTTTAATTTTGTTGCGGTGGTACCAGGAATCAAACTCAGGGCCTCGTGCTTGGTGAGCTACAACCCCGGCCCTCCAATTTTAATTCTACAACTTACTAGTATTATGACCTAGGTGACTCAATATCCAAATATGAAAAAAACACAGATATTTATTTCAAAGTTACTTTAATGACTTTGAAATGAGATGAAAAATAATTTTATAAATTTAATGTACTAAATACATGTATGTGCTTCTTACATTTAAGGCATATTGCCCCATTAAAATGAAAACCAAGAAAAATTTTTACTTTTTAAGAAAAATCCAAGTAATTGGTAATGTGAAACAAAATGCAATATGAAATGAAATTTCCGAATTTTAGAAAATTAAGACACACACAATTATGTAGTCCTATTGAAATTAACACTAATTTCATATGCAGGATGCACTAATTCACTTTGTACTCTAATAAGCACAACTGTTTTCAAACACAATATTCTTCTTAAGCTTAGTATCAAATGCACTTACTTATCATGTAAGTTGAAAAAGACATGAATTATACCAACCCCTTGCTTGTGGCATCTTAATAATGACAATAAATCAATGCATATATTTGCATAATTCCAATATGATGGATGTTGAAGGCAAAAGAGCACTCCAAAACATTGTAGCATATACCAAGCTCTAATCCCCTTTGGTCCTGTTTCACAGTATGGTCAAGGACAGTAGAAGAACCATATTTGTCATCTGATGAAATGGATTTATAATCACTGTTTCTAAAGAAGTCAATCATTTCTTCCAAAAATAATAAGAGAATTCTAAAAGCACAGACTTTTTCAATGTGCATTAAATTACTGGTAAATTGTTAAACTTTTTTGATTAATTGGTCTGAGAAGCAAAAAGTTGGTCAAATAGCATGGGGCCTTAATAAGAAAGTATATATAGGTTACCAAGTGGCAAAGGGCAATTAGATTGAAAAAAAAGTGCATTTTATAAAAAAGAAAACACATTTTCTTTATCCAGGCTCCAGTTGATGAGCAATTAGGCTATTGCCAAGTTTTAGGTATTACAAACTTTGCTGCTATGAAAATGGGTACACATATATCACTGTGGCTCAATTCTTTTGATTCTTTTGGGATGGTGGAGTACTACTCAGCCATAAAGAATGAGAAATTAGAGACATTTATAGCTAAATGGATGCACATTGCAGCGATACCCTTAAGTGAAATAAATAGGACACACATGTGTAAATACTCAATAGTTTCTCTGGTGTAAGAAACTGAAAGTGTAAATAAGGATTTAAAGGAATAATAGGTAATGCAAAATAGGAAGAAAAGGTCCAAAGGAGAAGGGGAAGTGGGAGGGGTTGGAGAAAGAAAAAAAGGGAATGGAATTAATATGAGAAAAATAAAAAATGGAAACAAAGTCTTTGTAAATAGGGAGGTCTGGAGGGGTTGAAGGGAGGGCAGGGGAATGGGGAAAAAATAAGAACCAAGATATATCATGTAAAAGTACAAATTTCCAATGATGAATGTTGCTATATTGTATACCTAAAATGCACCAATAAAATTAATAACAATAAAAAAAGAAAATAAGTGCAGCAGGAAATGAGCAGAGTTTAGGAAAATGACAAGACTACTACAAACAGAAGTACTGACAACAAAACTTTCTTAGCCCAAGCAAATTAAGCACAAATCTAATCCCCAGCCTGCGATTAGAGATATAAGAAGAGTTAGAGAGCCAGGGATTTAGCTCAGTGGTTTTGCCACCTGCTGTGCAAGCTCAAGGGCCTGAGTTCAATCCCCTGTACAAAAAAAAACAAAAAAACAAAAAAGAATTAGAGATAGAAGTTAAGCACAGATGATTATCATTTACCTGAAATAAATTGGTTTTATTAGTAGTAATTTAAATGTTTAGTAATTGCATGAAGAATTTTTTTCATTGTTTTTCTAACAAGCACCAAAATATAAATTGTGCATAAAATTTGATATAATAGTTTCAATTCTAGGAATTTACATTGCTATAATTGTATGTCTATAAAATATATGCACACAAGAATTTCCATCTCAGTATTATCAACAATAGTGGAAAGGGAAAACAACTCAAAGTTTAATAGAGGATGGTTCAAATAAACTATGCAGTAGGTAACAAGTAGTTAGCTTTTTGGCAAGTTAGCTATTATGATAAAGAAATATATTTACTGATATAGAGAGATTCAAGCCTCATAATAATATCTCATTATTCTTTCTCATTACAAATATAATTACATTTATTTAATTTATTTTGAAAAAATTTTACACAGTAGAAAATTACTTCTAATAGGTCAATTCCACGAACTGATTTTCTTTGTTTTGGTTTTGTTTTGTTTTTTTTTTAAATGACAAAAAGAGATTCAGGAAAGTTAATCTCAGTGATGTAGATTTTTACTTACTTGATCAAATAAGTCACAAACTTAATATGATCCTTTTTGACTGAACCATTTAATGACTTAATACTGTCAGGTTTAATTGAAAATAAATTGACAACAGCTTCTTGAAATCAGTGAAAGTAAATACTTGACATCTGAAATACATAGAAATGATCCCACTGCAGTGATGGCAAACTTTTCAGACTGAGTACCCAAAATCCACTTATTTATCACAAAGTGTCAACACTGCAATTAAACCTGAATACTCAGACCTTAACATCTTTTGTCTTAAAGGAAAAACACGATAACATGTGCCATAGGTTTGCCACCATTGCACTAGTGTAATTATAAGACATAAATGCCTGTTCTATTTTTCTTTGGATATATGTTAACTTCATTATGAGCATAAGATGAACATCATTCCACTGTTAATTTCACTCTAAGGGTCATTACTCTGAAGTTAACCAGGTTTCTTACCTACAAAAACTACATTTTGACTATTTCTCCTTTTAATACAATATAGTTCTGAAAAGAATGAAATATGGAAGAGATTTTTAATTTATCTGTTATTATTAAGAAGAAAGCATCTATACACACTGGGATTACATAAGAAAAATTGAATTGTATAACTTCCTAATACTTTGACTTTAAAGGAATATTTGTAACAGAGGAATTAGAGTATTAAGACAGTTTCATAGATTCTATAAAGGAGGAGATGTTTCTCAAATGAGGTGTGTCATGCAATTAACGTAAAACTGTAGGCAAATCTTTGTGCTGTAATCTTACTCCCTAATGCAAGAATACAAATTAGAAAAGGAGGTCAGCATAGGCAAAAAAGAGTAAAAATACTGAATCACGTCCTAAACCTGAAAAATCTATATACAGAGTATACATTTTTTGCCTTTTCTGCATTATGAACAGGAATAGGTATAGGAGTTTATGTAGACTGAGTTTCATTGGAAATAGTTTGATAGTTTCTTAAATATATTGATACATAAACAAATATATGGTTGCTATAGGACTCAGCAATTACAATCCTCCATATTTATTCCAAATAAATAAAAATGTACATAAATTCAAAAACCTGCACATGATTGCTCATCAAAGCTTTGTTTTTAATAAATTAAAAATTATAGACAATCAAAGGGTCCATCAGTGGGTGAACAATTAAACAGAGATATGCCCATGCTAATAGAATACTACTCGTCAATAAACAGAAAAGGACTACTCAAACAATGTGGTTATATCAATGTGGTTATATACAATGTCATATTCAAACAATTCAAAACAATGTGGTAATATCTCACAGAAATTATGCTGAGTGAAAATAACAAGAAATCACATACTATATGATGCCATTTATGTAACATTCCTGAAATTATAATAAAAAGATGAAAATAATTTAGCAGTTTCCAGGGGTTATAGACAAAGCAAAAAGGTTTACTATACAGACATAACACAAGGAAGATCTTTGAGATTACGGACTAATTCTCTGTTTTTGTTGCTATGGTGATTACATAAATCTATTCATGTGATAAAATGAAGAAGAATGGACACCTCTATTAATGTCAGCTGGGTGGCTTGGTTACTGTACACTATAATTATGTAAGATGTAAATCACCATGAAAGACTGAGCGATAGGCACACAAGACTTTCTGTCCTATCTTTATATCTTTCCATGAATTTATCGTTCTTAAAAATAAAAGTCTTAGAAAGTAAAATAAAGCATATTGTATGGCTTAAAATACAACTCAAAATTACATCATTAATCCTGTGGAAAAAGTGAACCACTTTAACATATGGCTCCCTAAACACATTTGATTATAGAAAATGCATATATAGCACTGTCTTTGGGTCTACATGTCTTTGGTAATCTAGGCAATATTTTTAGACCGTGAACTTCTCAACAGAAGTGGAGTAGAACACACATTTGGACCTGAGCTTCATTCCCACATCTAGAAGTCATTACTTTAAGAAGTTTACTAGTTGTGTAAGTATGAGTAAAAACTCTTAATGCATTTTCTGAGCTTCCGTTTATCAACTAAGAGGTAATAGTTCTATCATATTGTGATAAAGATCAAAGACACCTAATAAAGTGATTTTACCAATATTTTTCCATTTTTTTTTACAACTGAATTTATCAAAACAAATTTATCCATTCACAAGAAAATAAGTATAATCTACATTTATAACTGTTTCATAGACCACCTGACATTGATTCTAATGTAGAAACTTTATCAGATAAAGAGACCAGGTTCCTTTGAATTATGTTGTACTATATGCAGAGGACTTAAGATTTAAAAAATGAGGAGAAGACAGGAGATGAAGAGGGAGGAGATGTTGACACAAAGAATAAATTGCAGAATTCTAAGCAAACACTAGGAAATCATCTCTGATATCTGTGTGTGTATTTAACTTAGTAAGAGAAAAACCCCACACAATGAAGAGCACAAAGTATGTGAAATCACAGTGTATTTGCAAAAGAATATTACCTCCATCTGCTCTGTGTCTTTCCTCTCTGTTTCCTTTCCTTTCACCTAGCAAAATTGTGTTGACACCAGAGAAGCACTTCTTTAAAATAAATCATAATCTATTTTCCACTTACAGCATTACCAAGCTTGAAACTTTGCCTAATGATTTTACAAAAACCCCGTTACTTATATATCGTGTTCTCTTCCAATTAAATATTTATTACTGTATCTATCCCTACAAATAACAATAGTAAACTAGGATCCTGAATAAATCAGTCCATTGCATTATTCTTATAGAGGTAAACTTGTGCTGAAAACATTAATCAATTTAATAAATCATCAGAATACTACTTGATACTTCTGTTCTTTTCAACTTCTGATGAATAGCATCACAAGAAAGGATGAACATAATTTGACATTTTAAATGACATACAAAGAATAAAACATTGGTTTGGGATGTCAGTTAAAGCTATATTGAATCCTTGCTCCATCATTTAAACTAAATGAATTTGGGAAGAAGGAACTGATTTGCTTCACATGATTTTTCACATATATAATGAAAATCTGAGAAGTTATATAAGAATGACATTAGAACCTTTATCTAAAGAATATATGCACTGTCTGGCACACAACAGTAGCTTATTAATAGCAATCATCATCATTAATGATTTTACTTATAAACCTGCTCCTCATTGTTACTTATGCCATTTTAACCCTAGTATGTCCCCAAGTTTTTACAATAATGGCTTCCTTCCATATTCATTTTCATTTATTCTTTTTAAAGTATTCACTCTTATGGTGCAAGAGATTATGTCATACGCTCTGAGATGTACAAGACCATATTCTCAGCTCAGAAGAAAGACAGAGGTACAGAGAGCTGCACTGAGAAGCAGGTGACCAACATGATCCCAGTGCTGCCAAGCGAAGGTTATTTCTGACATGGTTCTTTGGAGAAACTTTACCAACATCTTCTGAGAGGAGGCAACTTTTAAACTAAGCCTTGGAAATTTTTCAGAAGACTAAAAATGGGCAGAGAATTCGAAGTAAAATAAATTTAATTAATTAGAGTGAGATTCCTCAGGAAACTAATACTAGAAATTTCATGTGACCCAGCTATTCTCTCTCTGGTATCTTTTCAAAAGAGTTAAAGGCATCATATTTCAGTGACACATGCATATCCATGTTTATAGCAGCACAACTCATAATAGCTAAATCTAGGAATAGTTTATATATGTCCATCAACAACAGAAAGAGGTAAAGAAAATGTGATATTTACACACAACTCTGTCATAAAGAAAGATAACTTCAGTAGTCTGATGTATTAAAACAGTGTTAGATCATTCCCCCACTCTGTCCATGTGATCTAGGAGCTCCCATTCCACTCAGAGTAGGAATCAGATCACTTCCCCTTCACAACCTCATCTCCCCTTCTAGCCTCTGTGGCTGCACTGGCTTCCTGGTGTTCCTCAAGCACACAAGGCACTTTTCACTGCTCACACCTGTCCTGTTGTATTCTTCCCTCATAAGTCACCTGCCTGTGTCCTTACTTTCATCAGCTCTTTGCCCAAGTGTATTATTATCAGTAAGGATTTCTCTGACCATCCAGTTAAAATTGAGAAATACCGGTCTTACTCAGTCCCTACCCTTCCCTGTCCTGATTCATTGTCTTGCAGTTTTCACCACCTGATTTTCTATATATGTATCCATCTGTCATCTACCTGTCAATCATCCTCTGTTTATCTACCATCTATCAACTCTCTGCATCTGTCTATCTATTCACCTACCTGTTCTCTTCTCCCATTAGAATGTAAGGTCTGCAGAGGAAAGGGTCATTTGTAAGAAAATAGACACACCTTGAGATCATAATGTTAAGTGAAATAAATCAGACACACAAGTTTAAATGTTGCATGTTTTCTCTTGTATGAGAAACCCAAAATGTAAATAAAGAATAAAATAAAGCAGATAATATGAAGTAGGGAGGCATATCTTTCTCAAATGGAAAAGGATCAAGAGAGAAGGAAGGGGGAAAGGAGGGGAAAAGGATGAAAAAAAGCAATGAAAATGTGTTATGAACATGTACCAACTCCACACAAGGAATGTAAACATCACATACTGCAATCATGTACTAAAAAGAAAAGAAAAGTAATAGAGTGGTTATGGAGTAGAGATGCAGTACTATCAGGGAATATCAGAATTCAATATGTCTGAGGAGACAAATAAAAAGATCCGCGTTTTAGAGACATAGTTCACATACCACCATGCTAAGGATTCTGGACTCCCTAGACAAGCAATAGGAAATGAGAAATTCTCTTTTGGTAGCTGTTCAGGAGAGTATATTCATTGTAATTTTATCTATATTAACAACTTGATAATATCCTTCCATGGAAAGCATATTGTCTAAAAACCAATTGATTGAAAATTAATGTATGTATGACATTTCTGAATTTCCTGCAGTCAGTCTATAAGTCAAGGCTAAGTACCCCTAACCAGAAGATTAAAAGGCTCAAATAGTCAAAATGATATATTTGATGAGAGACTTGCTACTGTCTGATTCCCGGCAGTGCACTTATTTGATGACTTCCTGCCTTCTTTATAATGTTGAAAAGAGAGTTCTTTCAGCAATAATCTACAAATTAGAAGAAACTCATTCAACCCGTCAAAAAGTTGAATGATTGAATATTGCTAAGTATCATGCCACATATTTCACGAATACTTGGAACAGAGCGAATAATTTTAATTGCCTTTTTCCTTCTTTGTTATAGAAAAATAAATTTTGTAAGTTTACAAGTAAAAAATGAAAAAAATCTTCTTGTACAAAGGGAGATATCTGATTATAATGAAAATAATGTTATTATGTGTCAAGCCATAAAGGTGATGGGCTTTGATGCCTATCAAGAGAATTTGATTTGCCTTTCTTTTCCTTTTCCATTCAGGATAACAAGTAGGATGGAATAAGTTATCCATAGTTGAAATTTGCATCAAGTTGAAGTAAAAATAACTTTTAATTTATGTCATATAATAAGAGAAATAGACCCATCCCCTTATAAAAAAGCAAAAGACAGTGTATAATATGCTTCACATGTATTTGGATGCAATCATGAATTTAAGTCTGGACATAGACTGAATTTGTGCTAGTTTTATAGATAAATTATCTCAAATATAAGGAGAACCTGATACCTTCTCCTTCTTGCATGTTTTTTAAATGGCATGATTTAGAGACTTATTCAACTTAATTTGTCTAAAAATTCTACTACCTAAGCCAGGTGTGGTGATGCATGCCTGTAAACCCAGTCCTCCAGAGTTGAGGCAGGAGGGCACCTCCATGTTTGAGGCCAGCCTAGGCTACATAGTGAGGCAAACATGATAACCACTATACTACAGAAACACCCATAATCCTGGGCTACATAGTGAATTCAATGCCAGCCTGGGCTACAGAGTAAGACCTTGTCTCAGCTGATAGATAGGAGATAGATAGATAGGTAGATAGATAGATAGATAGATAGATAGATAGATAGATAGATAGATAGATAGATAGAAAGAAATTCTACTTTCCGGATTGTAGACTCTAAAATTTAAAAGATGTACATACATAGATTCCAATTATAATATTCTTTTAAAAGTTGTGTTATTTAACTTTATTAGTATTTCCCATGGCTGCCTTAAATATTTTTTGGATTGAACACTAAGGTGTCTTCCAGAGAATAAACAAAAGTCAGCTCATGTTGGTCATGGTGGCACATGCCTGTAATCCCAACACTCAGGAAGCTGAGGCAGGAGAATCATAGCTGCCAGTTCAAGACCAGCCTGGGCTACACAGCAAGATCTTGTCAAAAAAAAAAAAAAATAGACAAAGTTTAGGAGCAGAGTCAAGCAGATGCTGTGCATACAAAATGGCAATGTAGAAATTAGAAACATGGAAGAAAAGTCAATTAAATTATTATTTATATCTTTTTTGTTAGACTATTCAGCTGTAATAGGGAAAATTTTCAAAGGATCAATTAATAGCAGGTATTATAAAGACTAAAATATTATAATGGGGAGTTAAACAGGAATTCTTTATTCTTCCCCAAAAAAGAATCTGATGATTTTAAAATTTGGATTATATTAACTTTGTGTGAATGCATGTGTGTGTGTCTACTGAGGATTGAGCCCAGGGCCTTACACATTCTAGGCAAGCCTCCTACCACTGAGCTACAGTATCCCTATTCTTTTATTTTATTTTGCTAAGTTGCCTGGGTGGACTTGAATTTCTAATCATCCTGCCTCATCCTCCATGAATAGCTGAAGAATGTGTTTGGACTCATAATAGTTATAACTTTACTAATTTCTATCATGCTATTCAAATTTAATTTTAACAAGTTCATTTAGGTATATGAGTCCATTAAAATGTAAAATATTATTTAACTTTTACAACATAAGATCATTTTATTAAATCAGAAATCTTAAGCTACTGAATTTAAATTTTTTTAATTGAGGCCGATGTTTCTTTGATCATTGAGTTGGTATTCTAAGAAAATACAAAAAAGTATACTTAGGACATACAGTCATGAGGCACAACTAGAAAGCAATATGACTGATATGTCAACAAATTTACTAAGAATTATATATCCAAATGAGCATTATATTTTCGAGCATCCACTTTGGGAGATCAGACACATTTCAGTGGTGTTGCCAATGCTAGAAACATTTCAAACTTCTTGAGAATTGTTCTCAGAAATAATTTATGAAGCATACAAGACTCAGACTCATTGCTTTATAAATTGCATCTCATATAACAGTAACTTGAGGCAAAGCAGAGTTGAGAAAACATAATTTCTCTTGTCTTTTGTTTATAAAAAGAAATTTAAATATTAAATTATTTAGTTCCCAAATAAACAGCTTATATAACCCTATTACATAAGTCTCTGAAGACAGTTGTAAAAGTACAATTAATCCTTTCTTTTCCTTTGTAATCTGAATAGGGACATAACACGACTAATTACTAGTGCAATTGTGTTGAGAACTGTACTACTCACCTAAATTCATTCCTGCTGGTCTTGTTTTCACTGTTCACCTTAGCAAAGCCCACATTTTACCACATATCACTTTTCTTTTTAACTCCTTTGTGTCATCTGACACCTTTATCATTGCTTTGTTTATCAAAATCCTGTGAACAAAGTTCTAAAAGGAAGTTCTCCATCCCTTTATAGGGGGTGGAGAAACCTTAGACTTTCACTGACATCGTACTAAAACTTATTCCCCAATTCACTTCCCCTTTTTATTCCTAAAACTTAAGTGTTACTATTCAATATTTATTTAATAATTAGCTTTTCCCATATTTCTCTTCTTTTCCAATCCCTTTATTAAACTAAATGTAACAGGGGAAACTATCATCACCTATGGAATAGCAAGGCCCACCACAAACCTTGCTCTACCCAGAGTGAAACCTCGATTTACAAACTTAATTCCTTTCACGATTGTGAAAAAGGTGGCCACATTCCTATTCACAGGGGAAAGATGGCTGCAGTCATTTTGGTCACTTGATGCAGATTTCACAAACAAAAACATGGTTTTACCAAATTCTTCTGTTTTCAAACCAAACTGTTTGCAAAAGTGTTCATGAAGCAAGTTGCCACTGCATTTTCTAGTTATATAATCCTCAGCAAGGCCTCCTTGAGTCCTAGTTTCCTCATCTGTGAAATGCACATAAAAATGTGGTCTAACTCAGAGCAGTACGCCGGGAGATGATGCTTCGGAAGTTTCTGATGTATAAATTCAATGTGTTTTAGTCCAAGTGCTCAATTATTTTACTATTTTTCCTAAAACATTCCTGGCATATTTACTTAGATGGCATACAAATACATTCAAAATACTTTTAAAATTTTTATTTTTATTGGTACATGTTTGCAGCACATAATGATTACATTCCTCGTGAGGAGCTGGTAATGTACACATGCCTGGCTTCTTTATTCTTCCCCTTCTACTCTGCCCCCTCCTCCCTCACTCCATCCATTGGTCCCCATCCCTTTTGCAAAATGTCCATCTCCCATTTCCTGTTATCTATTTTGTTTTTCTCTTTGAACTTCTCATACAAGACAAACCTTGGGATATTTAATCCTGTGTATCTGATTTATTTCACTTAACAGTATCCATCCATTTTCTTACAAATGACATAAATTTATCCATCTTTCTGGCAGAGTGGTACTCCTCTGTGTGTAAGTGCCACATTTTCTTTATTCATCCATCTATTTATGGACATATAGGCTGCTTCCAAGATTAAGCTATTTGGATTTGGGCTGCTATAAACACTTAAAAATAAACATTTTCTAACAGTTACATCTAAGTAAAATGTTACACTTCTAAATTATGCAAGCACCAGAATTAAATTCTTCCTGCATATTTTCTCCCACTTTTTGTAGCTAAGTGTAAACAGAAGTAGTTTTTTGTGGTAATACAGAGGTTTTATATAGATTTAAGACCACTTTATTATCTGAAATGTCTAAACATTCTGTGTATCTCTAAACTTCCCTTTACATATTTACTTCCCCAGCTCTGCTTTTCCTTTGATACTGCCATGATCATGAGTGGAAATTAAGAGCAAAGAACTATTACTTTGTAAAGTAAGAAACTGACCAAAGAGTTAGGTTTTATAATTTGTCATTTATTTAATCATAAGAAAAATTTTTAAACCATCTGATTCTGCCAATCTTTCCTTACATTTTTACTATATTTGACAGATAAAAACCATATACAGTATTTGTACTGCATGTTTAACTCTGCCCCAAAGATTTGCATTTTTTGTACCACCAATCATGATCTCTTACACATGTAAGCACTCTTAAAAATTTGTACAATTAATTTCATATACTTGCACAGAAAAATCCATTGATTGCATGATGGTAATGTTGCCCCTAAGATCTTCTACGCTATCATCTTGACTAGCTTTGGGGAACATTAAATAATGAGAAGGAAATAAAACAAAAATACATAAATAGCATTACGTAAGATGCATTGACTTAGTGTATCTTCCTTTAGTCTCACATCATAATCCTTTGAGATAAGTACTATCTCCATTTCAGTAGCAAAGGGGCTCCCAGAAGTCAAGGCTACTGTCCAGTAGGAAGGATTCTCACTTATGAACTCACTGCTCTGGTCTCAAAATTCATGCCTATTTTATATATGTTTACCTTCTTGTAAGAAGGATTTTGAAGACTGGAGTTCCCTGGATACATGAGATTCCTACTGCTGCTGCAATAAACTACTACAAGCTAGTAACTTAAAAACAACATAAATTTATTAGCTTAGAGTCCAGGAGGCCAGAATCTAAAATCAATCTCATAGGGCTAAATCAGAGCACTGGCAGAGCTGGTTGTTTCTGGAGGATCCAAGGAGAAAATCTGGCTCACCCTTTCCAGCATCTAAAGGCTACCTGCATCCCTTAGCTCTTGGCCCCTTCCTTTCTCTTCACATTCATGCTTCCATTCTCGAAAATCCTATACCTCACTTTAATCCTCCTCTCAAAGGATACCAGATAATTACCCCAAGTCCAATGAATAATCTAGGATAATCAGCACCCTTTTGCCATACAAAATAATGTATTCACATTTTTCAAGCCTTAGGGTACGGGCATTTTGGGGAGCCATTATTCATTTTGCCCCACTGGGATGCAGCTCTAATAATGGAGCCCACATATCCTTGAGTTGAAAGCTGATTATATTCAGATTCCTCAACAATGTTTATAGCTAGTGATCTTTTATCAGGATGTATTGAACACTACGAATAAATCATACAGCCTAAGAAAAAATGAGGTTTTTTTTCCTCACCTACTCATTGTAATATGGACCTGCATCTGTAAGAAAATAAGCAATTTTTAGTTTTTTCTCATCAATGAAAAGAAGCTTGAAAGAAATGGAAACTACACAGTAAACAAATATTAGTTATGGTTTGTAGAAAGATGTATGAGGATGGTCATGCTTGTAATTGCATTGATCTCAAAATAAAAATTTAAATTGTTGTTTTAAAGTTTTCTTGTAAAATAAGCCTATACCTATTCTTTTTTTTTTTTTTTTCCATACCAGAAATTGAACTCGGGTTCTTGTGCTTGCGCAGCAGGCAGCGAAACCACTGAGCTAAATCCCCAGCCCTCTATACCTATTCTTAAAGAGTAGTACAGTGGGTTTTTTTTTAACCAAGAGAATGTTTAAATTTTGACATTTTATTTTCAAAATGTAGTGTTTTCAAGCACATACAAGGTATTATAAATTAGTATCTCATTATCTTCCTCAGCAAAACAAAAAATTCAAACTATACCTAATGATTCACTTTTTGCATATTGTATGGCATTATGTAATGATGCTTAGATTAACAAAATGAATTGAGCTAACTGATGACATCCATTCTCAATGATACACTGACATTTTAGGTCAGCTCTTCTACTTCTATCAGTCTCATTAGTCCAGGGTAATTCACATAGTAGGCATTTCTATAAAGCAGCTAAAGGAGGATACTTCTATGCTAAGTCAGGGAGAGGCAGAATTTCTGCCACGTTCTGATTCCTTTATAGCACCCTGAAAATCAGCAAGAATTTCAAGAATTTACATTGAAGGTCATAATTATATACTAATAATATTTTACCTCCAAATGAACTTACAATAAAAGTTTGGCAATGCATGAGGTTATAAAATATTGACTATATTTAAAATACCAGTACAACATATGATATTTATTTTGATAAATACATAGGTGTTGTTATGTCAAACATCAGCATTGCATAAAGAAATGTTAATATTAAATTCAATGAGATTCATGGTTAAAAGCAATAGAACTATACATGTTATTATATAATGCATTCCTTTTAAATAAAATTATAATGCTTGTGCTAAAACATTTTAGCCCATGAGTAAAATTTTTAAAATACTTAAATATTATACTTGTTTAATATAAATATACTGTATTAAAAGTAGACCCTTCCCCATACCTTCCTAAAAATCAAAAACAGTAAGCAAAATGAATTTTTAGACAGATTAAAGACATAAAGGTGAACATTAAATATATTTTAAATAGATATTATATATAGAACTGAAAATCATGTGAATAGTAGCTGCCCTATAAGTGCATGTATATAAACTTTGGCCACTAAAATCTCAAACTGAATATATATCTGTTAAACCAAACTCAGAGAAATGTCACATTTATTCAAACATTTATTTGTTACTTAGAAGTTTAAGTATTTTGACCAGTGAAAAGTGAAGAACAAAATGAAAAAAGCTGAGAGTAGAATGATTTAAAGAATGCCAATTTGTAACTCAGGGGATAGGTATTTGCATACTAATTGTAATGTTCCTGCTGTCACATTACCTTCAGCTTGAAGATCAGTCAGAAAGAGAAATCCGCCATCATCTGTGACAGTCGGACAGTGGAACGAAAAATGCCAGTGAAGTGAGTCGCTGTTTAAAGCTATTTTTATCTCAGAAGATGTACAAATGAAACACTTGAGTCTTTATTACTCTAGAGGTTTTGTTTCCTTCATGTATGATAAATATGCTAATTGTTGTCTTTTTTCCTGATTTTTTTCTCCTCTGTTGATTTCTTCTCCTTTTCTAAAATATATCAACAATTTCTGGATTACTTTTGCAGTAAATTCTTTGCTACCAAAAAAAAAAGGTTATAAAGTGGAAAAAGACCACTAACCTCTCTTTTTAATATGGTTTTAAAACGTATGAAATGAATTAGAAAACTAAAGTAAAAATGATCCTCACAAAAATTAGTTATTATTATGATACTTATTGAGAAACTTTTATATGGGTATCAAGTGCTGGGTAAGGAAGCAGCTGTCACTTCCTTGGGCACATGGACTCCTTGCTTGAATTTTCCTTTCTCCAGCACACTGCTAATTGAGTGTGAACAGCTAAGTTGTTGGAGACCACATTTTTTAATGCAATACAACTGGTTCTAGCTGGCACAATTAGCAAGATAACTGGTAGCTTTCACACAGTTCCCATCTGGCCTGGCTCTTCTCCGGACACATAATATGGGTACTGCTGGCCTTGATGGGATGTGCTTAATGAAGAAAACAGAAAGGAAATCAGCCAAAACCCCATGAAATACTAAGTGCAATTTTTGCTCCAGATACAGAGTAATTTTCATAGCAAACCATACACAAAAAAGTTGTTCTTATTATGCATCAGAATTTTACAGGAAACACACACACACACATACACACAAAAATGAGAAGAACCAGCAAAACATGTTAATGTTATAACTAAAGTCCAAATAAAAGGAAACAAAATAATGTGGCAGTTGTTCTTAAATATAGTAATGACGTGTCATCCATTATTTAAAATAACACCCATCAGGGAAAAAATTAACCAAGACAGTACAGTTTGAAATCGGCCACTTTCTTTTTTTTCCAAATTTCTATTCAATAGTTTTCTTTCTTGACATTTCTATAGTTGCATTTTTAAAACACAAAACTGTATTTCCCATTCATATCCAATCAAAGAAATGTTCTATTTTTGTTTGAAAATGTATAAGTTTTTAAAATGTCTAGGTACATTTTCCACTAAGTAGCCAATTACCACAACTATTATATACCGCAAATATTTGTGTACAGTGTGACAAAACTCCATTGTAGGAAAATCATTTTTAAGGTATTTATTACACATATGAACTGATTTATCCATCGTAGGAAGAAGTATGAAAAGAATTGACATTATAGCCGACACATCTGTGTATCTCTACCCACTATGGTCTGTAGGCTATTTTACCAGTTAGTAGCATCTCTGAGAATTTCTACTCATTAGTAACATGGGAATAAAGCACACTATTATTTTCAAGATTAAATGAAGTAAAGCCTGTGACATGCTTAGCACAATATGTTATATGTTGTTAAGTATTAAATACATTCCTGTGCATTTTATTGCCATGACAAATATTACCATTCAGTTTGTTCAGAAAGATCAATAATTTATTTTTCCATAGAATTACAAATACATAAGAAATTCAAATTTTGATAAATTTAAATTGCAATAAATAAGTATTTTTTTCTTAAACTATGTACATGTCACCTAATTTCTGAAAAATAAATACTGCATTACCATCACATCATCTCACGTATTCAAAACTGGAACTCCTGGGTGAGAAGGGAGATTAGAAAGTACTAAGCTGTGTTCATGCCAGGCATTATCACATACCTGCAGGAGTATTTCTCCAGAGAACTAAAGCAACTTTTTCTACTTATAGCAACATGAGAATTTTGTGGACCATAATTAATACTAGAATATCCTAGTATCTCTGATTCTATTGTCTATAATACTCAATATATATGTATCTATAAATTATCTATAATATTTTAGTGTATCTCTGTAAATCAAATAATACTTTTTATTTTGTCCTTGATTCTATGCCATTTCCCAGACTTTGTTTTCTTCTTTCCAGTTTTACTGTTATTCTATATTAATGATGACAATAAGAATGGCTATTTATTTGAACATTCCTACAAAGGCTTCATTACACCCCAAAAGGTCTTTATGGAATATTCTTGCATTTAACTTTATGGAAACGTGGCTCTTCCTAAAGGCCATCCCTTGCCCGAATGCCCTCTCGATTGAATGTTGTCCATCCTCTCCCATCTGCAAACCTCAAGGTTTCGAGGGAGCTCCATAGTGCTCTGTTCCTCACTAAAGTTGACCATCATTTCTTCTCCTAGCTCACGCAAAGCATCCTAGCACTTTGAAGCACATACAATTTAGCCAGCCCTTCCAATAATCTTTTTAATGCTGTAATCTACCAGCATCTTCAAAGCTATTACCTCTCTTCCAATGAGGGTTTAATACCTACCATTATTTAGTGTTTGGTCATCCATTTGTTATTATGCTCAATAACTATTCCTTGGATCAGATAACTCTTCTTAGCGCTAGAACACAATATTAATTCCTGACATCTGAGAAATTATATATATGGGGAAATAATGTTCATCCTTGAATAAATTTGCCTAGATTCCTTTTCTCGGTGTTTTTTCAGAATGGCTGCACCTCATTCCAAATGGATGTATGATGTACCCAGGCTCCTCTCTTTTCTATGCATTAGCATACATTCCACAGATACTGAGTTCATTTTATTTGAATACCCTGCTAACCACCAAACTTCAGTCTGCAAACATGGTCATTTCAAATTACTATATGATGAAGTTTCTATAAAGCTTAATATTTGAATCATATAAAATATGGTGTACTCTCATTTAAGTAACAGCTTCCATAGTGCACAAAATCTTTTCAATGGAAAATTAAATCTAGGATTTAGTCTCACCCTCCACTTATGAAAGATGGAGACTGAATAATCTAAATAGTTTAAACTATCCATTTCAACGAACAGCTACTATTTCAAAATGGTTTTCTAGATAATCTTGTGTCTTCACAATTTAGTAAGCTAAGGAAGAAAAGAAAGTCAATAGCCCATAACTGGGAAAGGAAATTTGAGATAAGATATGTCAGCATTGAAAAATAGCAAAATAAATTCCTAATCACACAGTTCTTCTTATGTGTCCTCTCATTATTATCTGAAAATACTGTACATCTAATATTGCAACAGAAGAGAATACAGTCAACCCTAATAAAAATTATAGAAACTGCAGCAAATTATAATAAGGAGTAAGTATAGGAATCACTACACACTACCATATCTAAACAGTCACTTTGATGTACAAATACAAAATTTTATAAGGGTGACTAGATATGAGGTGATTTTGAATTATCAATCATTTCATTGTCTTTTTATATAAATTTTAAATTGATCAACATTTCCAAAACTAAGATTTTGCACATGACAGCTACATAATGCAACATTTTTTCTGGACAGCAGATGCTTTGTGTGGATTGAGGTTTATTGCATTGAGATTTTTGTTTACTAAGGGTAATAATGTATGATATATTTGCATTTCAGGAAGTTAATATCTTAAATCTGATTTATGATTTCTACATACGTCCTCCAAAGTATACCTTCTTCACAAGACTTAAGCCTATAAATTTTTTGACTGCTTTGAAAAAGGTATAACCCTGTCCTCTTTTAAATAAATCAGTCTAGAATTAAAGTAAACCAGTCTAAAGAGAAATAAAATCTGATGCAGAGTTGGGTAAATATTCCTTGAAGTGCTGTGACTAAGTATTTTCAAGATTATCACGTTAGAAATCCTTAAAAGTTTTTGAATTTCTTTTAGATGCATAATTATAAAATCGGCAGCTTTGTGTGCTCTGAAAACTTACAAATAGTGCATTCATCATTACTGCTATCAGAACTTTTCAGGAAGAGACCACAGTAATCCTGCATAAATTAATAAAAATATATTCTTGGTCAAGAAGAAAGTCATTCAATAAAACCAATATCTATTTAGTGTCTTTGTTAGAATTTGGGAATTTGCAAGTACTATCAACACTGTTGGCTACATTTATAAATAATTTACTTATGTCAGATTATATCCCACTTCATTTTGCTATAGTTGTCCACTGTGGGAAAATATATAATTTATAGATATTTTGCTGCTTGGTCAATGACTTAAAAGTCAATAAAGTGATATATTTCTACAAAAAATATAACTCAATATTACTATAGGTTATAGAAGAAAAAGATCACAATGCTATTGTCAAGGGTAGATGTTGTTTCTACAGGTCACCAGCCACAGAAGTAACGGCATGGTCTGAAAATATGGACACACTTTTAGCCAATCAAGGTAAGATCCAACTAATAATAGCCTTAAAATATAGTAATTAAGTGTAAATTGTTAAATTCTGAAGATGGCAGGCATAGCTGTGAGTTTGATCAATATCTGTAGCATAAAGTTCCTAACAATCATGTTAATTTAAAGGATAAAAGTCTAAATGGAGGGCCAAGGATTTAGCTCAGTGGCAACAAGCTTGCCTCAAAAGTGCAAGGTCCTGAGTTCAATCCCCGGTACAAAAAAAAAATAAGCCTAAATAGAATTATCTTGGGCCTAAAATAAGTTTATAAAAACTCCACACATTACAATACAGTCATACCTGGATTCATGAACACTTATGTTTGCAAACAATTTGGTTCACAAACAAAAGCATTCGGTAAAATTTTGCTCCTATTCACAGTCTCCACATTGGATTACAAACAGGACCACGGCCACCTTGCCTACACAAACACAAACACAGCCATCTTCCCCCAAATCGTAAAACAAATTAAGTTCATAAACCGAGGTACCATTGTGAAAGAAAAATTCCAAATAGCAAGAAATTTTCAATTTTGTTAACTTCACTATTACATGACATGTTATAAAAATTGTTTTCCTTGGGTACAAATTGAAAGTAACATATAAAATATCAAAAAGTTAAAAATTTAAATACATCACTTGTTTTAGAGGCCCTGAAAATGAAAATAAGACTTTCAAAAAGTATGTATTTCAACCGAATTATTCTCATCCTTAGTGAATATAAAAACATATTTGAATGCAAGTGTATGTGCATTAATGTTTATGTGTGACTATATATTTTATTAAGATGTTTCAATAAGATAATTTTGTTATTTTAAATAAAATGCCCTAGTCGTTGATATGAAACAGTTCCATACAGAATAGTCACAAAGATATCTACAACTTGTGTTTGTATTATAAATAATCTCCTTTGTGACATTCATCTTATCCCTGGGAGGATAAATGACACTATGGAGACATATATAGGGAACATTTATAATGCAGTATTGTTCATGCTAATCAAAAAAATCCAAATTTAATTAATAAAGTAAAAAATTATCAGAAAAGATTTGGATATGATAAAGCTGAATAAAGTCTTCATAGCTGCTTATTCTTATATAAAATTAGATTGAATTAGATGAATTTAGATACTCTGGATTTACTGCTTAAGTGATTAATTCTTAAAGTGTTAATATAAAATAATCCACATAACTTCCAGAATCCAACCAAAGTCATATATTAAAGATGTTAAAAATGTGAAAATGCATTTGTGTAAGTTGTGAATGATACTGTATATTTCTTTTTTCTTACGTGTATAATCAATGAGACAGATCAGTTTGCTAAGAGCCTTGTCAAAGTATCTCTGTGAGTTATGACTTGGCAGGCTGTGGTGGAATAGAGGAGTTCCGTACAACAACACCAGAAAACAGAGGCAAGGAGGCCTTAAGAGAAAGACAAATACTTCCATGTGCCTGCCTCCTGGGATTTTATATTTAATATTCAGATACAATAATACTTAGAGATTCACCTAAACAACTGTTTGGTTTGGATTTTATAATACCAAAGAAAGTTTAGTAGCATCCATGATTTCTAATACATTAAACACCTAAAGGCTCATCAAATTTCTTAATTGTTTTTGTCAACTGGGGAATATGCTTTGCATGTACTGGGTATAGGCCTTCATTAGTGTAGTTTTCACTGCCTATTGCTGACCTGTTGCATTTAATACCCTCTGTTAGGAATAACAGATGAAGTGGTTTTATCTTGTAGAGTGCCTTCAGATAATGACTTTAATTTTATATAGTATTATTATACCAAAATCATTTGGCCTCTTTTGATCATTCAATTTGTATGTATAGAATTAAAAGTAGATCAATAAAATATTGTGTCTAAGACAGAGGTAACTAGCCTCAATTTTAGTTGCTTCGGTTGCTTGTTTTGTTCTGTGTGTGATAAACCAAATGATGAAAAGGATATAGTGTCAGTTAAGAGTTGCCCTTCATTAAAACTGGAGAGCAGGGGAAAATAATAATATTTTCTTGATCTCTAACTTTCCATCTCTCTGGGATATATTTGGATAATCTTCACAGGAGGAAAGCTTCGCCTTCCTTAATGATACACCTATACAATATTGCCAGGCATGAATCAATGATACAGTATTCTTTCAATATTATGAAGGTATACTTTATCTTTCACATAAAATAATTTCTAGAATAGGTTCTATTTAAACCTCTCAAATGCATCATTGTTTGGACCACATTCAGGAAAAATTTTAATTGTGTTACTAAGAGGATTTTTATAACCTAAATTTGTGTCACAGACATTTCTTGGATGTATTTTTAAATGAAAGAAATGTTCAGTTAATTGAATTTTTATATAATGCTCACTTATTAATGACATCCTCAATCTCTGATATTTCTACTGAGAATTTTAATTGGTCTCTGAAACCTTTTGCACTGACTTGTTATTTCAACATTTCAAATAATAAATAAGTTAAATCTATTTTAATACAGTGTTTTTAGATATTTTAATCTTGCTCCAGAAAAAATCATTTTCTATTTTCTTTTGTTAAACTTCACTTTCGGTCCTTACCTGCAGCAACCTATAAAAAACTGGCTTAGGCCTCTGTTCATTGACTTTTGTATTTTCTTTTTCTCTAGTCAAGTTTTCCTGTCCCCTGATTCTCCAAAAACAAGTTCTCCCCTAGGTGCAAACTTAAGGATTAACTCTCACTCAGGGAGCAGTCAGGGTGGAAATGCTCTGAGCACATGCAAAGGTACCCTCTAGGCAGGTGGAGGAGAAAACCACTAAGGTTTTGGAAGGCAAATTTCTCTGCGTAGCAACAGCTGTGATGTACATTTTCCTCCTCAGTGATATACTCTACAGTCTCACGTATATCAGATTTTGCCATCGGAAGAATCAAACTATAAAATCTTAACAACAAGAGATCTGAATATAATCTCTCTACCTGCTAACTAGAGGCCCATTCTTAACGATACTCAGCCCTACAATAAGCTCTGGGTGTACTAAAAAGGAACATTTAAGGACACATTTGATGGGTACAGCAGAGAAGAGTCTAAAGAAATGTTCAAAAACTTAAATATCTATAAAGTAAGTAATAATGATGTATACTGGGAGAAAGAGGGAGCAGTGAGACAAATAGGAATCACAGCTTGATTGTAGTTAGTAATTTTTAAAATATATATATTCCACTTAAGCCCTGATTTTAGTTATTAATTATATATATATATATATATATATATATATATATATATATATATATATGCCGGGGATTTAGGTCAGTGGTTCCGCCTCCTGCCTGGCTAGCACAAGGTCCCGAGTTCAATCCCTGATCCCCCTCAAAAAAAAAAAAAAATACCAGTTAAATTGGGAGTCAGTGGACTCCTTTTCAGTCACTAGTCTAAAGTTGCCAAAGAAATGTGTGCTCAGGAGAACACCCAAAAGCAGGAGGAAAACACTCTGCACAGGTAACATGAAGGAGAATAGAAGGCATCAGCGTTTTCTGTAAGGTAACTGCCTCACAGAATTAAAACTGCCTATCACCAAATAAAGGAGAGAAGAAGAAGCATTCACTCCAAATGCTTGCCACTGGCTTTCTTGGTTTAAGACTCTTATTTGTTCAATATATGTACACCATACTAACAAAGGCCAGCATGAACTCTTTTGCTTTAAGCCCAGGCCAATATAATTTAATCATTTCAGATCAAATTATGCTTCCTTTCAAACTCAGAGGCACAAAGATATTCTTACTCTGAAGTTAGTATAATATGATCAACTTGATCCGAACTTAGCGCAATGGGTCTAAAAAGCAGGACTTTTAGAGCATGAGATTTCCTGACCATCAAGACTTTCTCCTAAACATAACTCTCTGACTTTTTGGATCCAGAAAATAAATGTACAGTTTTTCCCTATAAATGGAGTTAATTTAAGAAATAGATATATTTTGTTTATTATTACTGATCAAACATAAGATTTTCTAAAGTTATAAGGTAAAATACAAAGGTTATATTAAGCATGATAATAAATATTTACTAATGGATATTCAATAAATGCTCATATTTTGCAATGTACTCTTTATGTGGTCATGTTACCACTCCAAAGGATATTATTCAAAAGTTTTTCTTAAATACTTTATAGCTGGTCTTGATGCTTTTCGAAGATTTCTAAAATCAGAGTTTAGTGAAGAAAACGTCGAGTTCTGGCTTGCCTGTGAAGACTTCAAGAACACAGAAAGTGCAGAAAAAATTGCTTCGAAAGCAAGAATGATTTATTCTGAATTCATTGTAGCTGATGCCCCTAAAGAGGTGAGTGAAATACTCCAGTATAGTGAGGCCTCCTTCCCCAACAAATCTATTCCCAATTAGAAGCAGAGTAGTTAAGTCCATCTAAAGGGTATTCACACCATCCCCATGGATTCAGAGAGAACATGTCACTAGATTCCAATAGAACTTCCTTAATATGTCTTTTACTGACTCGGTAAATATTTTTCAACACCTACTATGCATGGACTAGATATGACCGATAGTTCTATATTTGTTGTACCATATTCAGACTCTAGAAAATTAGTGTCTAATATATCAAATTAAACAGCTCTAATGTCAGCCTGACAAAAATCCTATTTAAAAATGCTACTGGGGGGCTGTGGTTTAGCTCAGTGGTTCCAGCCCCTGCCTCGCAAGCGCAAGGTCCCAAGTTTCATCCCTGGTATCAAAAAAAAAATGCTATTGGGTTTTTGATGCCATTCCTTTCTGTTTATTTGTTTCCTTTTATAAACCATGGAGTTTAGCAAGGTCAATGTGGTATAGAATTCTCTAATTTTTTTAATTCTTGAATTTTTTTTAAATTACTGCATGAAGAAAAAGATCAATAAATCAACAATATAAATTCCCCATTTCTAATATCTTAGAAGCCTACTTTATGAGATGAAATAATGTTTTGCTTTCTGAAAAGAGTGGGCATTTTAGTTTTATTTATTTGATGGTGAAAAATGAAGTAAATCTGTAAAGCATTGTATTAGGTGATCAGAACCCACCACTAATGTGATACTCTTAAGTGAAATAAATAAGACACACATGTATAAATACCAAATAGTTTCTCTGGTGTGAGAAACTGAACGTGTAAATAAGGACTAAAATGTATAATAGATAAAGTGAAATAGGAAGAAAAGGGGCAAAGGGGAAGGAAGTGGAAGGGCTAAGGGAAAGGATAGAAGGGAACGGGATTAATATGAGAAAATGGAAAAATAGGAACAAAATCTTTGTAAATAGGGAGGACTGGAGGGGTTGAAAGGAGGGCTGGGCAAGGGTGAAAAATAAGAACCAAGAGAGATTATGTAAAGGTGCAAATTTCCAATGATGAATGTCATTATATTATATACCTAAAATGTACCAATGATTAGAATGAGTAATTGATAATGCAAAATAGGAAGAAAAGGTCCAAAGGGGTAGGGGTAGTGGGAGGGGCAGGGGAAAGGAAAGAAGGAAAAGGAAAAATTATGAGAAAGGGAAAAAATGGAAATAAAGTCTTTGTAAATAGGGAAGGGTGGAGGGGGTGAAGGGAGGGCTAGGAATGGGGAAAAAATAAGAACCAAGATGCATTATGTAAAGGTACAATTCCCAATGAGAAATGTAATTGTGTTGTATACCTACAATGTACCAATAAAAGAATTTAACAAAATAAAATCAGGAAAATAGAAATGGCCCTAGCGAGAAATCTGGGATGATTCTGACAATAGCCCCCAAAGGTATTTGATGATCTCATTTATATTTGACTTATTTTCCAGAGCCAGTACAATGATCAAACATCTCTTATCTTCTTTTCTTTTTAACTGTAAAATTTAAGCAATTTATATTTTAAAACTGTTTTAGGTCCCTGGCCAATATATCATTTAAGCAAAGAGATTAAATGCATGAATAGCAGGCAAATAGGAAAAAAGTTAAATTATGGCTACCACATAAAAATTCCAAGTATTAGTCATCTCTCCTACAAAAATCAATCAGTACCCTTATAGATGAGAGTTACTATATTTTCTGACCAAACTTCAGATTCATAGTATGAGGAGGATGGTTGTATTTATGAGGACAAAACCTAGACCAGCTGAAATACAAACACATTCATAAAATATAGAATGTAGAATTACCATATCAGAGTTGCAAGTTTTAGATGGACATTAATTACCGTAGCATAAATTAGTCTGGTAGAGCATTAACATAAACACTGAACCATGGCCTGGAATTCATAGAAGGAAAAATGATCTTTAACGCCTGTGGAATTATTCCAAGATTCGTTTCCAAGTTGCCATCTAAAAATCAATAAATAATTCTGGAAAATTGAAAATGTACTAAGTTTTGTCAAAATGATTAATGTACTGTTCCATAAAGAGAACTGAAAGCAATCCTAAAGATATCCTATTTCTTCTGATACTATTTTGAAAGCCAGTTTTTTTCTGTTTTATCAATCCACCTAATTAACAGTATTTTGAAGTATAGGATTATCAAACATTGTGTATGAAATATCTTCAAATAACAAATGTAGTTTGTTACTTACAGCTGAATTCAAAGTTATACAACAAATTGTCGATTTTGACACAATAGTTTTATTTCCTACACTTCTCTTCCAAATTAAATAAATATAGAAATAATTTAAATGGTAGCTTATACTTTAAGACAAAAAAGTTTTACAATTCTTTATAGTTTGCCTAATTAATTTTGACAAAATATGATATTATTAAATTTATGGTTATTGTTTGAATTGTAAATTATATTGTCTGCTTGAAATATTTTTATGTTTGTTGTTATCCATGGCAAAATTCGCTGGAAACAGTGTATACACATACGTGTAAACATCCTCTTTCCTATTATTTACCATTATTCTTAATTCAAATAATTAAAGGGAACTTGCCTATTACATTTTATAGCAGTAGCAATCTTCAGTAATTTTGCACAATCTGTAAGTTGTATGTTAAATATAATATACCTGTTAATATGTTTACTGATTAAACTGATTGTTTGAGTGTCTGTCCCTACAGTAAAGGCACAGAGTCGAAGAGACTGACCTGTTGTAATACCAAACAAAAATATACAATAATGAAGCCACATTTAAAGTTTATTATTAGCACAGAGGAAAAGAGTGAGTAAGTCTACCTGAGAGTAAAAGATAGATTTGCAGAATGGTTTACTCATTAAAAAGGCAGGTCATGAAAATTAAGTCATTTTTTTATCAAGAGAACAAATAAAGAAAGAATATTTCAGACTGACAGTGCATTGGTTTAACACTGGGGTATAAAGCTTCCTAGTATTTTCCAAAACTTGCAGGTATTTTGATGTTCCTAAGGTGAACAGATGAGATGTAATGAGGTTGTATAGATAAGCAGCATTGGAAATATAAAGAAATGATGGAAAATATTCTTGTTTCATGTAGTAGGCAGACTTGACAAAACTAGGTAATATGTTTGATATGTAAGTTGAAAATATAATGATTTTCATGGGTAGAAAATTTATTAAACATGAGATTCATGTGAGGATATTCTCCATTTTTCTATATTCAATTGAAGTTGAATAACTGACTCTTACAAAGAGTCTAAATTATAGCCAATTTCCTTGATAGAGAATTCTAAATTAAGGAACAAGGACAAAGTCATGTTATCCAGTGGCTTATTAAATCCAATTCACTTTTGACTTCTTATATCTTCATTTCTTCATCTATAAAACTGCTAGCCTAATTCAACAATTTTAATTGCAATTAGATAATTTTCAGTTAAACTATTCTAAACTTATTAAATGATCTGTATCTATAAACTGGCATTAATAATAGTTGTCAGTTTCCAGTCCTCATAGGTAAAAGCTGCACATAAAATGAATTTCATGTCTCTGAGACAGAGTAACTATTTCAACTGTATTTTATCCCTTCCTCTTTCCTTTATAGTGTCACTTCTCTCTGATTCCTATATTAACAGAGAGCTTATATGGCGTAGCAGAAAACAAGAAGTTTGAGGTTTCTGGGGCCTTGGTTCAAATTCTGACACCTCACTTGTGTAATCTTGTGATGAGCTATTTCATCTCCCTGTGCCTCAGTTTCCTCATCTAAAGAAGCATAATAGTACCATTACATAGAACAGATGAGAATGGTAAATAATGTGGTGTTAAGGGTTTTATCATTAAAGATGATTTTAAGAAATTTTAATCCTTTTTTCTTTAGAAAAGTCCCTGTATGTGTTATTGAAATTTATAGGACTGAAAACAACCATTAGCTAACTTCTATGAACATCTGAAGATGAGCAACATTACTTGACTTGATAAAAATGTAAATATAAACAGATATTATAAAATCATGTTGATACTCTGACACAAAGATGGAGTCATTTGTGGGAGTCATTTGAGTCATTTGTAGGAAAATAGATGCACCTTGAGACAAGAATATTAAGTGAAATAAATCAGACACACAATCGTAAATATGGGGTGGTTTCTCATGCATAAAATAAGTTAAAGTATAACCCACAGTATAAATAATTTAAAGAGCAAAATACAAGACAAAATATAGGAAACAGCTAGATATTTTATAAATGTCAAAGGGATCAAGAAAATAGAGGAGGTGGGAGAGTAGGAAGGGGAAAGGAAAGTATGATGGATGTAGACATTATGTACTAATAAAAAGTGAAATAAATAATAAAACGTTAATAAAATGCCAGGTTCTGATAAAAGAGTAATTCATTGAATGAACTGTACCTTGATGGATTCAGGAGCAAATATTGGGGAAAAATGATTAAGTGACTACAAAATAAGAACATTATTAGACAACCAATATACTTTTAAAGTGCCCTACTTTTTACACAGTAAGAAATTCAGATTTGTGAAAAAAAATCTTAAACTTATATTTACTCTTCCTTACATTTGTACTACTAATTTTATATTATTTGGAAATTTTCAAGAAAATTTTATTACTTGGCTTTGAGAAAAATACTTATCTTAAAATTTTTAAGATAATATTTTCATATCCACCTGAGCTATATTTTAAAATTTATAATGTATTCATGTCCTTATCCCCTTATATTGAAAAGAAAATTGGTCATAAAAGATTGAGAAGGTTCATTAAGGAAAAAAATGTTTATATTATCATTCTAGGAGATTTAAAAACAGTGTTGAATCATACATACTGAAGGGTTTTTAAAAAATTAAAATTCAAGGAGTGGAGATGCAGGTAAGTGATAGAGTGAACCTTAACCTTAACAGACACAAGGTCCTGGGTTTAATTCACAGCACCAAAACTATATTCAACTATATATACATATATTCAAACTATATAAATTCAACTTCATATTATCACAGTCCAGGAAAATCTCTATTGGTAGTTTCTTTAAATAAAATAGTAATGTAAAAAAATAGTAATGTAAAATGTTTAATTCTAAAATATATTAAATATAAGCATATCACAATTCATAAAACAAGAAATTATAAAGAAGATATCTTCTTAGTGGGTCTGTAGAGGACACTTTTCAAAATCTGTGTCTCACTTCTCACTTTTATGTTTAAAGTGATGTTGGGTATTGATATTTCATTTTCCATCCATATGTGCTTGCTATATAACTACTGTTCACCTCCCTATAAGAAAAAAATCTCTCCGTGAAAGGGAAACTTAGTCTAAGGCAGGAAAACAGATAACAACTACAGAACTAAAACACTGTGTTGTGCTAGACAGCTGAAAGACTCCCATAGAAATTGTACGAAACGTTCAGCAGCATTGTGCTAGAGAAATACGAGGTAAGGTCGTAGTATGCAAGGGAAAAAATCTAAGTCTAAGAGATCAGGAAATGTGCCTGAAAAAAAGCAGTTTTGACTGTAAATTTAAGTATAGATGGAAATAAGAGAAGATCAAAAATGTGAGAAAGAATAGGAAAACAAGAGAAAGACAAGTCAAGCATAAGGTTAACCAGAGAATACAAGAGCAGTCCAGGAGTGAAAGTTTAGTACTGTGTGACAGAATAGAAAGTGTACTTATGGATCCCAGTGATTTCTGCATTCCTGTTTATTCCATTTAAAAAATGGATTTCTTTAAAAAGAAGAGAGAGATATATACTATATACTTATAGAGAGAGCAGAATGTAAGTAGCTATAAATAATACCCGCACAGTGTTTCTACATGAAAAATCTCATTTAATCAGTATATTCACTATCTTATGGAAGAACTAGAGTCAGCTGATAATTCAAGTGAAAAATAAACTGAGCATTAAAGGTAAAATAATGAAATATACAGTCACTGGGATCCACAGGGAGGGAGGTCTTCAGTCCAAGCTTTTAGGCTTTAAGGAAAATTCTTTTCCTTAGATCTATACTTATTTTTAAGTGTTTATAACATAGCCTGGGAACCTTGATGTTTATGCTAGAGGCAAAAGCATGCAATTATCTAGTCACATAGAATCTATCTTCATTTCTATAAAAAAACTTTATTTCTCTTCTCATATTCTCTCTAATTTGTACAACTTCTTAGAGTATGACACCTAGATTTAAATGTGGCATTGGGAGGAGGAAAATGTTGGGAATATCTTTTAATACTCAGCAGTATCATTTGTTCTTCTAAACTTCCCTAAGTCCTTGAGCCATTTAACCTTGGGCTAGCACATCGAGCGTGGTGAAGGACACCACCCAGTCTGAATCTGAATCTCTTTCATCTGTTCCAGCATAGCTATAACTTTTGTACACCTATTTTTAGCAATCTTTATACATTCCGATTTTTTATGTGTCATCTTTATCACCACAGAAACTGGAGGCATCTGGTTTCTGTACAATTCCAAAGCTTTGGCTACTTGTCTTATTAATCAAGGTATTTTGAATTCTATTCCTTTCATTTGTCTTACCCAATTTAAGGTGTTAGTACTACTACCTAAATTGTGTCATCAATTTCTGTCACCAAAGCCAATGACAATAAACAGATACTGTCTTTTGTAGGAATGGATTCCTTCTAAATGTTGCAGCTGCTATTTTCAACTTTAATAGTCACCCTTAAAAATATATTTCAATATATTCATTTACCTTTAATGATGCCAAAAATAAAGAATATTAGAAGTGTTAGTGGTGATTAAATAGAATTAGGTAACCAAAAACATGATTATGGATGCCTTTAATTTGAATAGTAATTTTTAAACTCTGTTGTGAATGAGGTCTAAGATGCTGTCTGCTCCATTTTTGTAAGGCCTTTTACTTATGCATGCACACATCCTTTGCATAATGACAGTCTCCTGGTCCACTATACATTCTAAATGAGGAAAGGCTATCTAATTTGAATGTGGGAACACAATTGGAAACTTTACATTCAAATTATGTAAAAATATATAAAGCACAGTTTAGGGTCACAGGAGAGCTAACAGGTACACTTTAAAATGTATTCTTTCTGCAAAAATAATTTATTGGAAGCCAAAAGAATCTAAAAATACTGGTGTGGAGAAAAAGGAATTTGGCTTGCATAACTTTCAGTTAACAAAACCACATGAGTATTAAGATATTCTGGATCTTTATAATAATTTTTTTTTAAACAAGGGCCACAAGCATCATTTGGAAAGCAGTCATTTTAATGCAATGGAGTGTTGTCAACGTCACCTGTGTCAAGGCCTTTTCAAAACTGACAGGATTTAAAAACCTCTAAACAGTTGTGATGACATCTCAGCTGTCATTTCATAAGAATTATAATCCTGTGTCTTG
This sequence comes from Heterocephalus glaber, assembly GCF_053883595.1. Taxonomy (NCBI): domain Eukaryota; kingdom Metazoa; phylum Chordata; class Mammalia; order Rodentia; family Bathyergidae; genus Heterocephalus; species Heterocephalus glaber. The sequence continues at coordinate 29,595,799 of NW_028258372.1, forward strand.
TTTTCTGAGATTGGCACTGTAGTGGTGTCAGATATCTAAGATAATTCATGACCTTTTCAAAAATAAGCAAATGAGATACTATGTTTCTCAAAGTCCTTGAAACTAAAGAGTATCCATATAAACAAAATACAAGTAACTATTTACATATATACATATATATACATATATACACATATATTCATATATATACATATATACACATATATACATATATACACATATACAGTGTGTGTGTGTCATGAGTGTGTGACCTTGTTTATTTCATTAACTAATGCAGTGGTTCAGCACATACTACACACTCAGGACATAACAGTTTGAGATGTTCAACAAAGTCTAAGCATCTCGGCAGCTCTGAAGCAACTCAGGCATGCCTTAGATCATGCAGTTGGAATGTTTGCCTTTCTAGAGCACCACTTTCTCACAGGTACCATCAGTATATGTCAAGCGCAAAGTCTCATCTTTCTTACTGTTTGAGGTAGAAATTTATTCAAGTACCTTCTAGTTGAACTCAACAAAAAAATCACATTTGTGCTAACTGCAAAGTTGGGGGAGCAGTTCTCAGACATTCCCCCCAGGAGTGACTCTAATAGAGGAATACATAGGATCTTGCTAAATAGCTCAGGCTGGCCTTGAATTTACAGCCCTCCTGCCTCAGCCTCCTGAGTAGCTGAGATTATAGATATGTACCACCACATCCAGCTGGAAATATCTCTACTTGGGTTCTAGGATTGGATTTCCTCCTCCCGTGCTGGTGCTCTTTAACAATTTCTTTTGCTGTTCTTAAGACCCAACTTACACAATAAGGAGTGGAGACAATCCTCATTTATTTTCCATTCACACCCACTCAGCCAGGGATCTCTTCCAGTCTTGTGGTTTTAAAAGGCTACCTCAAGCTTTAAAAATTCAAAGCTGGGATCTACTTTTCTGTTCAAAATTTTCTTCTACCCAATCTTCTCTGACTCAGTTAATGGCAACTCTGTTCTGCCATAGTTCTGGCTTGATTTTTAGTAGTCATCTCTTGATTCTTCTCTTTCTTTTATACCCCATATCTAATCCATCAGCACCTTCTATCCGTCATTAGAATGTTTCTAAAATCCAGTCATTCATAAAAAATTTCTCCCTTGCTCCTGCTCATAACTATTTGGTTATAAGTCCTATCCAATCTACTTTCTGAGTATGTTTGCAATGGAGCCTTTCCCTTCATTCCCTGCAACATTACCCCTTCCCCATTCTGTTACCAATTGTTCACCTGTCTGGTATGGTTTCCTAATTTTCCTTGTATCCACACATAGCTATAACACCACTTAGAAACAAGTGATTGTTTTAAATATGTTTTTACATGATTAATACTAGCAATTGTTACTACCCTCAGGATAAGTGAAAAATTCCTTAGCAAGACTTGTAACTGGCACCTTCCTGCCTCTTCTGACTCTTAGCTTCTTCCACTCTAAGCCCACTGGATTCCTCCAGGTTACCCTCTCAGAGGCAAGTCCCTTTTTAGTCTTTCCTGTTCACAATACTTCTGAGGTCAGCTTAAAATCTCAATTTCTTTAGAAAGCTTTGCTTCCAGAAAGCATATTTTTTACTTTTGGGTTGCATTTTCAAAATCTGTCTTCCTGACTGTATTTTCATTTTAATCATCTTTATAATTTCAGATCCTAGCACAGTTGCTCAGTACCTACTCAATAAAAACTCCCAAATGAATACATTCAAGGAGGATTATGAATAAAATGATTAGTTTTTCAAATATAAACTGACATTTTCCCAATAACTGGGACTAAAAATGTTAATCATCTGATACTTCAATGTGATACATTGAACAAAAGGTAACTATACGAACAAAATACTTCAGTACTAATAGTGAATTTTAAAACATTTTACTGTTGTAGTTAAAATCATCTTTAAATATTATTGTGATTATGTTAGAGTTGACACATCATTCAAAATATTTTGCTACCAGATAAGATACAGTCATTAAAGAAAAAAAAATTCTAGAAGGAAAAAAATGATGACAGAACATGGAAGAATGAATATGTATTCTGCTCATATTTTTCAAGGATGTGGAAAATAAGCTATTCATAAAAGAAATAGGGAACAGATAGCAAATAAAAGACAGGTTAATCCCATCCAAAGAAACATTGAATTGCCTTTGTAATTACAAATCTTTTCATGATAATTAAACTAAATACTTGATATTAATCAAAGTTTTTCTATTCAAATCTGTAATCAAATTTCTTAACATTTTAAAATTAAAATCACATATGTCAAGAAAATTATAGTAACTTTTCTTCTGTGTTCAAAGAAGGGTTATTGGAGAAAGATATTAAACTAAAGGTAAATCATAGAGGGGGTAAATCTACAGAAGATAGAGTCAGAATAGGAAGGATTTCAGATGGGGAAACATCATGAACCAAAGCTTTATAGTACCATCCCTATAGAACCTCTAGAAACAAGCTGGAGTTGATTTGGAAACAACAACTTGAAGTTAGACTGTGAAAAATCTTAAATGCAAGATGAGATGTTTATATTTTTTATAGAAAATAGTGAGTTTTAGCTGAAGATTTATATTATAAAAAGTGATATTTTGGTAAAATTGATTAGTGATGCTGTCCACAGTATTTAGATGGAAAAGTTGTGAGAAGAGGTATCAGAAAAGCAGTAAATTGCAATTGTTTAAGGAAAGAAGTTAGTTATAAAAGTCAAAACTAGAGAAATAAGAAAACAAAAAAGAGCACTTGAAGTTATCAGATCAAAGGCACAATTTCATGTGTATGCACACACACACCTCGTAAGAGATCAAAGAGAAAAGTGTCAAGACATTCTTCCTGTGCTTCTTGCTTGGACAAATAGGAGAAAAATAATGACATTTATATAAACATATGAGTGTGATGTTTTGTCACCAACATTGGACTGAATTCCCAAGACACATCTTCATAAGACCACTGATTATCTCCTGGGAAGAGTATATCTGCTCATCACTTGGATTTCAGGGATGGACACTGGCAGTTCCTTGGTAGGAAAACAGACAAATTAGAAAAATGAAAGGGGTAAGTGAGAAGTACAAGTTGAATATATTCCAGTAATATTAATTAGCATTATGTTTAAATGGAATAGTTAACTTTAAAATGTAAACATTATTTTGAACAAATATACAATCATTTCTTCCCTTGATTTCTACAATATATATATATATATGTATGTGTATATATATATATCTTGTATCTTTATATTATGTGAAGCATGAAAGGAAGATGCACAAAATGTAAATATCATATAAGTAACACAAAGCCCTTTGAGAGCTCAGAAGATTAAAAAACAAAACTCCACAAGAAAATTCCACATGGAAGATGTTTAGATTTAGCCTTAATGACAAAAGACTTGTGAAAAATGGGTGGAAAGGAATAACTTTCAGTAAGAGTAGAATGGTATAAAAAAGTATTCAGAAGTGAGAAAATACATGGAATAAGAAGGGTGTTATTTAGTTTGGTAGGAATACAAAGTATCTGTAGTAGAAAAGAAATATTTAAGTTAAGATCACATTGTAAAGACCAGGAACACCAGTATCTATTTTTTACATAGAAAATGGGGAATTACAACAATTGTTCAGTTCTGATAATAATAATAATTTATGATAATAATAATCCTTCACTGTGTAGCAAGCTTATGTTGGCCCTACTGCCAATTAAGCCTCCCCTGGTTGGTTCCAAAGTTGCTATATTTATCATTAGAGGGGATATAAATTTAAATAAATCAAAAATAAAGCTGCTAAAGAACTAATAACGTATGTAAATAAAGAAACAGGCAACACTTTTTCTCATAGCTCCATAACACAATATAGGTTTCTGAAACAGGCTCCACAGCAGATGTTTAAAAATTACTACAATGTCTTGATAATAGTCAATATTTATGGATTCCCACTCCGAAGGAGACACAATAATGGATTCATCCTGTAAGTTTTCATGCTATTTCTCTGTTTCCCTATTGCCTGTAGTAGCAAGACAAGAATTCCTTCTTACAGCACACAAACACTACAAGACCTGGCTTTCATATCTTTCCAGTGTCAACCAGGACTTCCCTGCTCACACTTTACACTCCAGTCATCTAGGCATAGAGTTCCTCAGAACTAAACAATTTTTTTTCTGTACCAGGAATCTGCATTGCATGTTTATTCTGCCAGAAATATTTTTCTCCTAGATTCATAGAAGACTGTCTGGTTCTTATTCATCAACTTTAAATCCAAAGCAATAATATTTATTTTATTATTGGTTGTTGTTTTTTTCCATATGAAGAGTATTTGTCACATAACAGGCATTTATAAATATTTGTGGAAGCAATAAATGAGTGGACTATGTCACTTTAGATTTTATATCATCTGATTCAAAAAATATCAATAGAAAGCAGAAGCTCAGAAATGATCAAGCCATTCACTCCATGTCACTGAGTTCACAAATGTTAGAGGACAGATTTTAAAATGATCTCAGAGTCTATTTCTTATCACTATCTTACTGTACGAACAAGGGGAACTTGATTCCAAGTTCGGAGGTCTTTAAGGAAGTTGCAAAATTTTGTCTGGAAATCCAGTAAAGGATCTAAGAAGGTAATCAAAGGAATAAAAGTGATTCTGGGATCAGTGAGTATCTGAAATCCATAAAGATAGAAAATACCTGTGATCAAATAGTGGAATATTGATGATTCATTTCCAATTAAATTTTTCTTTCTTCTTATTCTTCAAATAACAGTATTAAAGTATTTTGACATTATTATCTAATCCTTAAAAACACTTTAATATAAGTGCTCTTGCTATTCTCTTTTGCACCATGGACAGAGAACATGAAAGGAAATTATAAAACTTGCTCTACTCATACAAATAGCAAGTTAGTAGCTGCAGAAGAGTTTGTTTACAGTTCTGTCTGGCTATTGTTCAACTTTATTTCAATGCAGCGTTAATGGTCATTTATAGTCCCTTTTTTTACCAGATTCAAAAATTGTAGTATTTTCTAAATCCACCCCCCCCCAATTTCCCCAAGAAATGCTTTATTCTACTCAACAAATACTTACTGATTTCCTGTTACATGGTAGGTACTCTGCTAAGTGAGAGAAAGCAGAGTAATAAATAAGACACGGCACTTGCCTTTGGGAAGCTATTAATTTTTTAATTTCTTAATTTTTTCATTTCAACTTTTTCATATTTTGTGGATATTTTCAATTTATCTTGGACAAGAAATTTCCTACTTCTCAGAATATATTCTGAAATATGTGTAGAGTTAGGCAAGCACCTTGACAAGAAAATTTGGAGCATTTTACATATTTGCAGGTGAATGTTAGGTTCCAATATAAGAGAGCTCTACTAGCCCTCATTGCAGAGAGTAAGGGAAGGGGGGATGTTATTTGATCCACTTTGGCAAAGAACAACAGCAAAAAATTTAAAATAGAAAGCAAAGCAATGTTGTGGGTAAGAAAAAAGGAGCTATATTGAATAGAAATAGGAAAGTCAACCTTGTAAATGATAGTTATAGCCTGCCTACAGAAAGAACAATTTAAGTGGTCAGGTAAAAGTAGTAGGGGAAAAAGAAAAGTTAAATCGGAAAAGAAATTTAAAATTATAAAATATTTCATTTGTTTTATTTACTTTGATTTTTTTTTAATATCAAAGTAAGGCTCTACCTCTATTCCTGGTCAATGCCACCCTTCTCAAGCTAGGAAAGCAATCAAACCAAGGCTGTGTTCTGCATCCCAGATGAATGTGTGAACTTTCTCCTTCTTTGCATCAGATTTGCTTTGTGTTTGGGGAAAAAGAATCAAATAACATATGCATCTACCATCTGAATAAATGGTGCACTATTTGACTGAACTAATCTAAGGATGTTAATTTTCCAGATTAACATTGACTTTAGTACAAGAGATGTCATCTCCAGGAACATTGAAGAGCCGACGGTCAGGTGCTTCGATGAGGCTCAAAAACTAGTCTACAGCCTCATGGCCAAGGACTCCTTCCCTAGATTCCTAAAGTCAGAGATTTACAGGAAACTGGTAAATAGCCAACAGGTTGGAACTCATAAAAAATGGCTCCCTTTCTTGTGAAGAAGGTAAAAGATAAACTAATCACTGTACTTTAGTGCTAAGATGTTTTAAATATACAAATACAATAGAAAAAGTTTTTAAGATTTAGAAAACATTTTTACTCCATCAGATTTTTTCATGTGTCAACCTGAATTTCTAAGTCATTTATTTGTTTGGAATTTATTCGTTTTATCAGGTACTTTAAAATTCCCCTACTGGGAGAATGCAGAAGGAGTTTATAGCAATAAATACACTTTTAGACCACAAATGGATATTCTTATTACACCATAAATCCAAGGAACTATATACCTTCATGTTGCAGAGTGGGAGACTGTTTATAGTATAATATGTATATTTTTAAATGTCATTTGTATCTTCAAAAGTCTCACTCCTTTAAAAAGAGAAATCAGAACCAAAACATAACCTTCCATTTAATATAGTAAATGTACTCTTTCAATTATTTCTTTGTAACTATTTCTAAATATATGATGGTTGTCTAAACTGCTGTGGATTTCAATTAACTAAAAAGAAAAATTATAAGAATTTATGCACACTTATATGTATGTCTGATAGTACCAGAGAGCAAAATTTTTCAGAATACTTTGCTTGGTTCAATTCAATGGTATCACATAAGCTTATATATGGAAAGGGCCTTGAAGGTGAGGAATACTTATTTTCTTATACTAATAGGGAAGAAGTAGAACAAGAACATGGATAATTCCCTATATGATGAACAGCATAGCAGTAATTATCTCATAAAATAAAAAAGGAACATTATCTACTTAGTTATGGAGTTAAATATCTATTCGCTCAATCAGTTCTGGAAATTGTTCACAAAACTCAAATAAATTTTTAAATTTTAGTTTGAGATTTTTCTAAAATTGCTTCTTTATATAAATATTCTGTGATTAGCATGAATATCTTGTCAATATAAGAAGCTATAAAGATTCAAAACATATTCCAGTGTTTTCATTTTATTTGCCCAGACTTATTTATCTTTTCTATTTTGAGATTGAACACTTAAATACTGAGGGAAAATATCACGACTTATTTTATGCTTCCACAAACTATTCATTTGATAGACAAAATTTTTGTTTCCTCTTCATCATGAAAGATAAACATTTAAGCACATGCAAATGATATATTCTCCCGTAGATATGCAAATTCTTTAAAGGTACAGTAAAAATTGGTCCTGAACTATTTAATGTCTAATTTTGTGCACTTAGTGGAAAATAGCTATAAACTTCTCAACATGTATTATGGAGCTTCCCATCTTAATTTAGTTTGTATTTAAATAGGAAATTTTTAATTGTTCTAATAATTGAAATGTATTTGTGAAGATAAAAGTAGTCCTAGAAAAAAGTGACATTCCCCCTTTTAGACCAAAAAATTCTGAAAGTCCACTGATTACTTCAGATCACATATATGGTTAAATGCCAGAAGTGGTGAAAAAAAAAGCAGTGAATTTCCCTAACTGCCACACCTGCTTTTTGTTCCAACAGAAGCAATATAACTTTCTTTTGATTTTAAAACTGTGCTAAACTGTGGGAATTTAAATTTCTAATAATCTTCAAATATTCAAGTGTATCCCTTTGACTGAATATTTTAACCATCTCTTCATAGTCAGTTTGTATCTTCCTTCTTGTTATTATAAAACAAGACTTTAATGATTGCCTCTCAAGTTTTCTCTAATGATATGAAAGAAGTTAAATCATATTTTCACCACCTAGAAATAAATAGCTGCCTGAGAATGCTGAAGAATATAGCAGGTGTCCCAATGTTTGTTAAAAGTTGGATATGATGTAACCTCTAATAGAACTCCAATCAAAGGGCTTCAATAATAATAACTTCATCCTACCTCCTTAACTCGCATTGTATGTGATGAACATATGTTGTCCAATTTAATAAATTAGAAAAAAACAATTATTATTATGGAATACATAGCAGTGAAGGTTTTTAGTAAAATATCAGATAGCCTTTGTCACATGTGATTCTTTTATACATTTTTCACTCTTCATGTTATTCTATTCCATCAATTATCATCAAAGAACTATTTTATGGATGAAGTTTTAAATATAAAAGATTAACCTGTAACAAACCAATAACAATATTAACATGTCTGACAATGTATTTTGATATTCAATGATTCTATAATATCATTTTCTAAAAATGCATCCATTAAAGTTTTACTGTACATTGTTTAGTTTTTTATGTAAATGGTTCATAAAAAATAAATAATACAGAGTAAAACATTAATGAAATTACAAGATCTTTAAGTAGGACTGACCTTCAAATTACAAGAGATTTTAGAAAGCACAGTATTTTCCAGTTTCTGACAGTTATTAAAGAATATGTGGTTTGACTGCTTCTTCCAGGACTGCAGATTGAGCTCAGAGGCACTCTACCACTGAGCCATGGCTCCAGTCCTTTTTTACTCTATTTTGAGATAGAGTCTTATTAAGTTTCCCAGGCTGGTCTGGAACTTACAATTCTCCTGCCTTAGCCTTTCTAAATGACTAGGATCACAGGTGTGTGCCACATTCCCAGCTTTTCCAGAAAGTTTTAATACTATGGGGTTTTTTTGCCTTCTACTAGGTTAGACATAAATGAGTTAAAAGATGTATTTCTAAAAGAATCTTAGCTTCCTTATTAATTTATTGTGGTGCTATAATCCATGAATTTATCTGAAATCCTTTTGAATATATATAATATTTAAATTTCAGCCATAATGATTATTTTAAGCTTGTATAAATATAATTTCTTGTATTTGCCTAGAAAAAACTATTTCAGCTTCAAGGCATAATCAACAGGTTTTCTTTTCCCTAATATGAATTGTAAAACTAAGACCTTTAGGGCATTATAAATGTGATCTTCCCAAAACTGTTTGTGTTCTACTCACTTTCATTGTTTTACTTCTCGCTACAAAATTTTTAAATCTGTGTTGCGTAACAACTCTATGCCCATAGTATTCTTGATGAGAGTACATGTTGATTCAATAAACCAGAGACAGAATGCTTACTATTTCCTTTCTAATATCCTTTGCAATGAAGCCTGGTATTATCTTGTCCTTTTGCGCCGTAGCAGCATGCAGGGACATAAGGTTGGGAAGCACTCTAGATTTCTTTCCTGGAATTTCAAGAACAGATCAAGCCCATTATCCTGGACTTGAAATTTACATTGAATTTTCCTTCCTTTTATCCATATGAAAACGGATCAGTCAATATTCCCAATCATATAGGCTATGAGCTAACATAAGTAATCAATTTGAATCATTATTTTAAAACTAAAGAAATACATTCTATAAAAAAGAAAAAGAAAACGCCCTTTAAATACATAAAGTTTGGCCTCAGTATCACTAGTCTCCTCACATTTACTTCCAATGCAAAATTCAACCTCTAGCATTTATCCACACAATTCCTATGTAATATTTTCCCCTGATTATGTGTAATATTGGCCTGATTTACTTCCTAACCACGCAGCCATATAATTTATTTCATGGTGATGTCAATTAATTTACAATGAACTCTTTTAGCAATTATGTAAAAAAGGTGGGATGCTGTCACAGCAGTAATCAATTACTATCAGTATATGAAGCTACAACACTAATTGTTTTGTCAGATTTGCCATTGCATTTTAACAGGGGACCAACAGAAATGAATATTAAGTAATATCTATTTACATTAGTCATATCATTTGGGAGAAACTTTAGTGTGTTATGTATCACTATTATTTACAGAATATGTTAAAATACATAACATATGTATAATTAATTGTAATAATAAATGAACAAATATGATGTGTTTCCAAGTACATATACGGTAACAGGTGAGAAAATAACATTTTTTAAAGAGTTTATTTTTTATGAAAAATATTACTTTTCTTCTTTTGTTTAAGATGAAAAAACAGTATTAAATGTCTGGGGGAAAAAATGGCCAGAGAAATTTAAACGTGTTATTGTTTAGCCATTGAGCATTTATGCTTAGTATGTCTAGGTTAAAGGGAGTTATACATATTTCTGAGAGCCAAAGATTGTCTAGTTCAATTCATATTTTTTATTGGCTGATGGTTGTTTAATTAACTTCCTGAATATCTCACATAAAATATTTATTTCTATTTTTACAAATAATTTTTAAGCAATTAATTTCTTATAAATACAGTATAGGTTCCATGTTCTAAGACTTTTGCTTTGTTTGTGCATTTAGGAAAATAATTTATAATATTTGGTTCATTAATATTTTGAATGATCCTGACTTAGATATAAAACCTGATAAATAAAAACTTTAAAAATGATAAATGACTTAAAAATGATAAAAACTGAAATGTTTCATAATTTAGGTATGTCTAATATTCTCATATTTATTTCTTTTAGATTTGGCTTAAACAGTTTTATTTTTATTATTCCAGTTTAGGCCTTTCAAAAGTAAACATTTTTGTGTGTAATGCCTTGGAATTACTGTTTTTATTCCACTTTCAGAGTATGTTATATTTACTCTAAAGATATAATAATAAATTCAAAACTTTAAGGTTGATTTTTCTTATGCTTATATGAAAAAGACAGAATGTCTATTATTTAGCAGGAAAAATATATTAAAATTAATCACTCAAAATATTATTCATTTTTGACTATGAATCTTTTATAGGCATATCCAAGAGTACACTATGAGATATTTAAATTTAATTCATAACTGAGCTACAAAAATTTGCCTTTAAAATTTAAATCAAAAATTTAAAAATTTATAGATTTTTTTGCAGATTTTTCTTTCTGCTAAAAGCAAATCATAAATCTATTTTCTTAAAAAGAGTAAAGTCTGTCAGTAGAAGTTTAAATATCAATCCCTACATTTTAAACTAGATAAAATGTATTGTCTGCAATGCGGTTTTTATATTAACTAATAGAAGAACCTGAAGAGTACCTAATATCATTAAATAACAGTTTGAAATAAACTCAGAACTTTGTTAAGAAGCCTAAAGTAACATGTATATATAAACATTTCCACTTACTGAACTCTGGTTCTGATTATGTTTCTTTTTTTTTTAAGTGTCCATGTTTTATTTCAATACACTGGGGAGGTAAGATTCAATTGGCTATTTTTGAGTTTGTATAACTTCTATTTTCTAATAACTCTATTTCAAGTAAAAGTAAAGCCTCCAAGAATCATAAAATGAAAATCATATTAATAAAATCAGATCTATTTCTTGATCAATAGCATAAAGAAGTATCTAAATTTAGAGCCAGGGATTTAGCTCAGCAGCACCATGCTTGCCTGGCAAGTGCAAGGTCCTGAGTTTGATCCCCAGTACCAGAAAAAAAAAAAAAGAATCTAAATTTAAATAAAATATTTATTTTCTTATTTTATAATTAACTAAAATGCAATCATTAGCTGTGAAACAGATGATTAAGTCAATGTTGAAAGATTATGATTGTATATTCACAAGCATTTACTTTCTAGTTTCAAGAATTTTTCATTGGATTAACATTTTCATAATTTCTCATAATTTTTCCTTTCCTTTCTTCCCCTTCCCCTTCCCCTTCCACCACTCCTTCACCTTTGGACCTTTTCCTATTTCAAATTATCAATTATTCATTTTAATCATTTTAATCCTTATTTACACTTTCCATTTCTCACACTAGAGAAACTATTCGGTATTTACACTTGTGTGTCCTATTTATTTCACTTAAGAGTATGGCCTCAATATGCATCCACTTAGCTATAAATGACTCTAGTTTCTCATTCTTTATGGCTGAGTAGTACTCCATTTTATAAAAAAAAAAAAAAACCACATCTTCTTTATCCAGTTTCCAGTTGATGGGCACTTGGGCTATTTCCAAGCTTTAGCTATTGCAAACTGTGCCGCTAATAAACGTGGGTGCACATATAATGTTGTGGTATGATTCTTTTAATTCTTTGGGGTAGATAATGGGAGAAAAAATAAGAACTAAAATACATCATGTACAGGTACAAGCACCCAATGATAAATGTAAACGTATTGTATACCTAAAATGTACCAATAAAAGAATTTTAAAAAAACATTTTAAGGTAAGCAATAGAAAGCACATAAGATCTTAAAATGTCTAGGGCCAGGGTTTTAGCTCAGTGGTTCTTCCACCTGCCTCACAAGCACAAGGACCAGAGTTCGATCCCCGGTACAAAAAAAAAAAAAGAAAAAAAGAAAAAGATCTTAAAATGTCTAAAAGTACACTGCAAATTGAAAATACAGCAGCATTTGTACAGCTGCTTATTGTTCAAAGTATTTTCTCAAGAAAAGTAGTTTAATCTTCATGTAAAATATATAAATAAAATAATCACAGCATAGAGATAATTTTGGGATAATGTACAGGCATATAAATGCTGGCATTCATATGACTACCTACACATGAATATATAATCGAAATGCAGTCAGCTGGTCCTAGAAAGGAGAAATTGTGCATCGGTGTGTGAAAAACTGCAGTGGCCCTCTAGCAGAAAAGCAAGCAGGAGAAGATATGAACAATGCATGCAAAAGTAGAGCAAGCAAGGTAGCCCTTTTTTCACCAGTGTCTTCGTTTCCTAGCACACCTTTTTTTTCATTTGTTCCATGGCCCACCTTCTTTTTCTCAGCTTGTTCCTTAATTTCTCAATTTTAAATTTCCATTCATGTTTTCCTTCTAATGTCATTCAATATACTCTCCTGAAGTTACATGTTTCTCTTAAAAGAAGACCTAGCTGGAAAATAATTAGCCTTGGAATCAAAACTTAGCCGAGAAATCAAAAATTCCAGCCCCAATCAGCCTACTCTTGCCTTACCTGCCATCACTGTTCTCTTGTTTGGTGGCTATTCTGTAAGGCAGGTAAGGCAGGTAGGCTGATTTGGGTTGTCATTTTTGATCCCTAGTTTTCAAGGCTGATTATTTTCTGGCTAGTCCTTATTTTCTGGGAAAGAGGATATCTATACTCCTCAATCTGCTGAATAGGTATATTTTGACTCCTGAAATGATGCAGGTCCTGTGGATTCTGAAGTTTATACAATAGAGAGTGTCCTTTAGGAGGAAGAATACAAAATTCTAAATAAAAAATTAGTTTGAGAAAGTGAATACATTGAACTGGTAGAGTGCTTGCCTAGCATCTATTTGTGAGGCCCTGAGTTTGATCCCCAATATTAAAAGAAAAGAGAATATATACCTAGAATGAGTAAGAATAACCACAATTACTGAAAGGGTGAAAATACCACAACATCACAGAATCTGTAAAGGTAAAACAACATTTTCATTAATTAACAATTTTATACACCTCTATAATTTACTGCATTTCCACTGATTAGTTTGCAATATTATAGACAATATAGAAAGATAAAGATAATGTACAGAAGATGATTGCTCAAATACTATTTTATTATTGATATTTCAAATGGAAAGAATATAAAACTTCACTCAGATGAACTTGATATGTGTGATGTTTATTATGATGCATATCCTATATACCAAAAAATTCAGATAAAGTTCATTTCTACAGATCTCTTCCTAAATAAAATATATTGATTTATAGTTGCATATTTCATTATCAAATATGGAGAAAATGAACTTTCATCTTGACCAAACATTAGCAAGAGTTAAATTATTACCTTAACTACTTTATACATCTGCATGATGGAAGAATTTTCTTCAGCACAACTTGTAATTCCATACATTTATAATTTTGTTCCTCCTCTATTAACCATATATTTCTGGTACCAAGTATCTTTGAACACTTGCCCTACCCCTTCATGTCATAAGGTCACGTGAGTTTTCACACTGGATGTGAATGTGATCTAAAATACTATTCTTGAACCAAATGGCTTGCAGAAACTCAATTGTGGAGGTAATTGTAAGCCACCTAAGTATTTTATCTTAAATTTGAAAGAATATGTAATTATCACCTCTCGGTGGGACCCCCAAAATACACCCAGCCACTATCAAGAGGAGTCATAGGGCTAGGCATGGTGGAACATGCCTGTAATCCCAGTCCCTCTTTGCAAGTCTTACCACAATTTAATTTACTTGTATATTTTGCCAGAGAAAGTTTTCTGAATTAAAAATATCTTTTCAAGTCATCCTTTTTCTTAAGATTTTAATGAGCACTCATTATATTCAAGATAATTTTCAAACTTATTTGATTGGCATATATATATACATACATATATATGATATATATGTCATATATATCATATATATATATATATCCCTCCATAATATACTTTTTGTTTGGTTCACTCTCAGTGCTCATGTATCCTCCACTCCTCCATCTTGACATTATTCTACACTCCAATAATATTAAAACATTTCTGGAGATTCAGAAGGTAATGGGCTATGGGCAGCCTGCACTCACCGGTTGCTTCAAATATTCATCCAAAACAACAGATTTAGACAAGCTTGGATTGTGAAGCCATATTAAAACTCGTGTTCCCCACCATCACTATCGAACAAGCCCAAGACAGACTATGGCAGATCTGAGACAGGATGCCCTCTTGAGAAACTCCCTCTGCCCTGATGCAAGAAATCCCCATGTCATAATACTAAGACATATCTGCCACCATGCTTATCACCACTCTGGTTCAATATAGTACTCGAAACATTACCCAGAATAATCAGGCAAGAGAAAGAATTAAAAGGTATATGAACAGGAAAAGAAATCAAAGTATCCTTATTCACAGATGACATGGTCCCCTATACAGAAGACCCAAAAAATTCCACCAGAAGACTTTTAGAACCAATAAACAAATTCAGTAAAGTGGCAGTGTAGAAAATCAGTAAAGAAGTCAGGAAAACAACCCCATTCATGGTAGCTTCAAAAAATTCAAATACCTATGAATTAACCAAGAAAGTGAAAGAACTCTATAATGAACATTATACTAGTCTGAAAAAGTTTGAAGAGGACTTCAGAAAATAGAAAGACATCCTTGTTCCTGGATAGGTAGAATCAATATTGTCAAAACTACCATATTATTGAACATGGTATATATGTTTAATGCATTTCCATTTTAAACAGCAAAGGCATTCTTCTCAGACCTACAAAAAAAACACTTCTAAAATTTTTATGGACCCCTACAAATCCAGAATAATAAAAGCAATCCTGAGCAACAAGAGCAAAGCAAGAGGGATTATAATACTGAATTACAATTCATACTACAAAATTACAGTAATAAAAACACCAAGTTACTGGCACAAAAACAGATATGTTGACAAATGGAACAGAATTGAAGGTGCAGAAACAAACTCATTCACCTGTAGCCATCTGAATTTTTATAAAGGGGCCAAAAACATATACTAGGGAAAAGATAACCTCTTTAATAAATGGTGCTGAGAAAACTGGTTATCCATGTGCAGACGAATAAATACATAAATCTCATATCACTCACACTATACTAAAATCAAATCAAAATGGATCAAAGAACTAGATACAAAATAGAAACACTGAATCTGCTGGATTATAAAATTCTATAAATATACCGAGGTCTATTGAATCTTACATTTTGTTTGTAAATTGTGTGGTATAAGATTTAATAAAGTTGTTTATTAAAAATTTTACATCTTCATCATTTAATAAAGTTGTTTTATTACATTTTAATAAAGTTGTTTTATTAAAAAAATAGACCCAGTAAAGATGGGCAATTCAAATAGAAACTTTTCAAAAGAAGAAATACAAATGAGGATAAGTATATTTTTAAAAGAAAGTTCAATGTCTTTGGCCATTTGAGAAATGCAAATCAAAACAACACTGAGATTGCATTTTACTCCATGAAGAATGGCTATCATCAAGAACTCAAAAGTAGCAAATACTGGCAAAGTTGTGGCAAAAAAAGAAACCTGCATTGTTAGTGGGAATGCAAGCTAGTACAACCACTATGAAAATCGTATAGAGATCCCTCAAAAACTAATAATAGAAATTCCATTTGACCCAGTAGTACCTCCTCTGGATATCTAACTGAAAATGGTAAAGACATTGTACTACAGTAATACATGCATACCCATATTCATAGCAGCCCAATTCATAATAGCTAACTTATGAAAGCATCCTGTATTCCATCAACAGATGAACAGATAAAGAAAATGTGATATATATATAAATCTCAACCACAAAAAAGGATAAATTTGGCTCATTTCTAGGAAAATGTATGGATCTTAAGACCACAAAGCTAAGTGAAATAGATCAAACACAAAAGGGTAAATATCACATGGTTTCATTTATATGGAAAGGTTAATATATAAATAATATAAATTGCAAAATAAAAGAGATGATAAAAAAGAGGTAGATTTTGTGAAGATGGAAAGGTAATCTAAGGAAAGAGTAGAGGGGAGGGTGGGGAAGGAAAGTAAAAATTATTAAGATGTGATAAGTATATGTACCAATTCCCTAAGGTGAATATACTAATACATTGCAAAGATATACCAACAAATACATTTTTAAAAAAATAAACTCACAAGATCAGAAGAAGAATCCTAGTTTCCAAGAGAGGACTGAGTCTGGGCTGTGAGAATCTTGAAAGTGTGGATAGGGTGCAAAACAGCAGCAGTGTGAATATAGCACTAGTTCAGCCACGTGGGGTTTTTGTGGCAAGACAAAGAGGAAGTCTGGGAGTGCCAAACAGGAACCAAGGGAAGGCTGGGCACCAGTGGCTCCTAGTAAAAATATAGACCCCATTTAGCTATAAGTGTCTCTAGTTTCTCATTCTTTATGGCTGAGTAGTACTCCATTTTATAAAAGTGAAATAAATAGGACACACATGTGTAAATACCAAATAGTTTCTCTAGTGTGAGAAACTGAAAGTATAAATAAGGATTAAAACGAATAATTGAGGCCAGGGATTTAGCTCAGTGGTTCTGCCTCCTGCCTCCCAAGAGCAAGGTCCAGAGTTCAATCCTCGGTACAAAAAAAAATTAAAAATAAAAATAAAGCGAATAACTGATAATTTGAAATAAGAAGAAAAGGTCCAAAGGGGTAGGGGAAGTGGGAGGGGCAGGGGAAAGGAAAGAAGAGAAAGGGAAAATTATGAGAGAAGAAAAAAATGGAAACAAAGTCTATGTAAATAGGGAAGGGTTAAGGTTATAAACTACACTTTCATCATAGCATCAAAAGAAATGAAATATATAGGAATATATAGTAATCTAACAAAGGAAGTAAAATACCTTTATTGAAAACTATAGTACTCTGAAAAAGGAGACGGAAGAAAATAACAGAAAATGGAAAGATATTCCTTTTTCTTATATAGGCAGAACTAATATACAGAAAAAAGTTATATAGATTTCCAAAACTGTTATACAGATTTTCAAAACTGTACTAATATTACAGATTTCCAAAACTGTTATTCAGATTTAGTGCAACCTGATCAAAATACCTAGAGCATACCTCAAAATACTAGGTATGCTTCGAAAACAATCAAAATTCATTTGGAACCAGAAGAGACATAAAATAACAAATCCAATTTTGGGCAACAAAGGCAAGGCAGGGGGCATCACAATCCCTGACTTGAAATTATACCACAAAATTACCATGATAAAAATAGCATGGTACTGGCAAATAAAACAGACCAAATGATCAATGGAATAGATTATAAAATGAAACAACTCCAAACATACACTCAGCTACCTTCTCTTCGACAAAGGGGCCAAACACCTTCTCTGGAAGAAACACAGCATCTTTAATAAATGGTGCTAGAGTTCCTTTTCTCACACAGCCCCTGCAGCATTTGTTATTGGTTGATTTCTTGATAGGAATCAGTATTTCTGGAGTGAGATGAAATCTCACTGTTGTTTTAATTTGCATTTCATGAATGACCAGTGATGTTGAACATTTTTTCATACACTTATTTGCCATTTCTAGTTGTTCATCTGAGAAATGTCTTTTTATTTTAGATGTCCATTTTTGCATTGGGTCTTCTGATTTTTTTTGAGTTCTTTATATATTCTAGATAATAGTCCTTTATCTGAATAGCTGGTAAAAATTTTTCCCACTCTGTAGTTTGTCTCTTCACTATGTTGGTGGTTTCTCTTGCTGTCCAAAGCTTTTTATTAATATCAGACCCCAGTTGTTGATTCTTTGTACTATTTCCCGGGTGGTCTGGGTTTTGTTCATGAAGTTTTTGCCTACTCCTATGTCCTCAAGCGTTCTACCTACTCTCTCTTCCAGCAGAATTTAGCATTTCTGTTTTTTTTGGTTTTTTGCTGTTGTTGTTGTTGTTGTTGTTGTTGTTGTTGTTGTTTTGCAGTACTGGGGATTGAACTCAGGACCTTGTGCTTGTGAGGCAGGAGCGGTGCCACTGAGCTAAATCCCTGGCCCTCTGTTGGTGAGAGTATAGACCAGTCCAATCACTGTGGAAATCAGTGTGGAAATTTCTCAAGAAATTAAAACTAGAGGTTCCATTTGACCCAGCTATACCTCTTCTTGGTATCTTCCTGAAAGAATTAAAAGCATCATACCACAGCAATATATGCACATCCATGTTTATAACAGCACCGTAATAGTCAAGTGGATAAAGATGTGGGGTTTTATACAATTGAGTACTACTCTGCCATAAAGAAGGATGAGCTTCAGATATTTATAGCTAAATGGATGGACTTTGAGACCATTCTCTCAAGTGAAATAAATTGAACACACATGTTTAAATACCATATTGTTTCTCTGGTGTGAAAAACCTCAAGTGGAAATAAGGACTGAAATGTATAATGGATGTTGGGAAATGGGAAGAAACTGTTCAAATAGAAAAAGAAACAAGGGAGGAGAGAGAAAGGAGGAAGAGGCAAGAAAAAAAGGGAAAATAGAAGAAAAAATGGAAACAAAGCTTTTGTACATAGGGAGGGGAGGGGGCTTGAGGGAAGAATTGGATAAAATAAAATTTATTAAAAATAAATGAAAAGAAAAAAATAAACAAATGGTGCTAGGAAAACTGGCTTTGACATGTCAAGGATTAAACCTAGACCCATATCCCTCACCATGCACTAAACTAAAATTGAAATGGATTAAAGATATAAATATTAAAACAGAAATACTAAATCTGCTGGAAGACAGAATAGGTAAAACTCTTGAAGACATATGTGCAGGCAATGATTTTATGAACAAAACTCTGATCACACAGGAAATATTACAAAAAATAAACAACTAGGATCACATCATATTAAAAAGGTTTGCACAGCAAAAGAAACCACCAAGAGAGTGAAGAGACAACCCACAGAATGGGGAAAAAATTTTACCAGCTATTCTCCATACAAAGGACTAATATTTAGAATATACAAAGAACTTAAAAAAATCAAAAACTGCCCTTTAAATTTAAAGATCCAATACAAAAATGAGCATCTGAAGTGAGTAGTCAGTTCTCAGGTGAAGAAGTAAAAACAGCAAATAAATATATTAAAAAATGTTCAACATCACTGCTCATTCAAGAAATGCAAATTAAGGGCTGGGGATTTAGTTCAGTGGTTCCAGTGCCTGCCTTGCAAGTGCAAGATCCTGAGTTCTATCCCTGGTACCAAAAAAAAAAAAAAAAAAGAAAGAAAGAAAGAAAAGAAAAAGAAATGCAAATTACAACAACACTGAGATTTCCATTTCACCCAATAAAATATACTTATCATCAAGAAATCAACCAATACCAAATGCTGGTGAAGCTGTGGGGAAAATGGGACACTTCTCCACTGTTGGAGGGAGTTTAAATTTGTACAACCAATAAAAAAATCACTATGGAGATTCTTCAAAAAATTAATTAGAGGTTCTAGTTGACCCAGCTATTCTTCCTCTAGGTATCTTCCTGAAAGAGTTAAAAACATCATACCATAGTGATATGCACACCCATGTTTATAGGAGCACAATTTGTAATAGCTAAGTCTTATAAACAACTCAGATGCCCCTCAGTGAAGGAATGGATAAAGGAAATATGGTTTTTATATACAATGGAGTACAACACTGCCATAAAGAGGATAAACTTGAGAGTTTTTAGGTAAATGGTTGCACCCTGAAACCGTACTTTCAAGTGAAATAAATCAGACACATCTGTTTAAATATTGCATTGTTTTTCTTGTTTGAGAAATCCAAAGGGTAAATAAGGAGCAATAAGGATGACAGATATTGGAAAGTAGGAAGAAAATATTCAAGTGGAAAGAGAACTAGGCATAGGAAAAGGAGAAGGGAGGAAATAAGATTAAAAAGGGGTTTTTTTAATGGAAGGAAAACAATAAAAATAAAGTTTTGTAAAGAGAGTAAAGAAGAGTAATTGGAGGGTAGGGAGGGGAATGGGACAAAAAGAATTAATATATAATATGTACAAGTACAAATTCCCCATGACAAGTGTGATCATTATTTCAGTTAAAGGTATACAAATAAAATTAATTTTAAAAAGAACCCCCATCTCCAGAACCCTGAACCAAAATAAATTTTGCTTCTTTTTTTTAAAGAAATCAATGAGAATTGAAAAGCAAAAAACTAGAAAAGAAGAGATGAGAAACATGGAAGGAAGAATAAAAGAAAATGACAAAAGCAAATATGAAAGAAAATGGTAAAGAACAAAGAACCAACGAGGAATTAAGAGAGATAAAAAACACAATATAGAATAAAGCATATGGATTCTTGAGTGTAAGCTATTCTTTCCACACAGTGAAAGTTGCCAATCTCTGATAAGCTACCCAAGCTAATCTGTGAAAGGTAGGGCATTTAAAAGAGAAGAAAACTAAACATAAGTAACTCGTTAATCTCAAACATGTTTTTCACTATTAAAATTTGAATTTTCAGAGACTGACATTATAAATTGACGATAAAATCAACTAAATTTGCGTACTGAAGTACATTGCCGTGTTTCATTGCATTTCCATTACTCAAATAACTTAAAAGTTTGAATATAATAACAAAATTATTATGCTGAATTATTTTTATCGTATTTACAGGATGAAAATGATATTTAAATTTTATGAAATTGCTAAGTGAAAATATTTTATAAAAGCATATATATTATGAAAATATATATATATGAATTTTTTAAAATTGTTACTCAAATTAGGCTTCTTAGTGATTTAAGAGAATAATTTCAAAGTTATAATCTTCCATGAATTTACAATAATATTTAACAGTAATGAAATAATTCAAAGTATCTAATTATAATATACAAATATATGTGAATTGAACAACTACAGATTTTTATTAAACATAAATATTTCAGATACATGCCTTAGGAAAAATATTGTTTCTTTGGGATACGAGATATAAGAAAATATTTGAGGAATTTTATAACAAAATCTTTGAAAAATTTTAGTTGCAAAACTCTTAAGATTATTTTTTCTCAAGATTAAAATGTTAAGCTTAGAAAAGGAGCAACTTTTTGACAAAGATGCAGTACCCTAGCTTATGAAATACATTGTACAAATGTAATTTTACCCTGCTATAACACTGCATAAATGCACATATGATATCATAATGAAGTACTCTTAGAAGTATTCTAAATTTACCATATAACAACTTAGCCATCAGTAGAGGGTTGTGACATATGCTATATAACAAGTATGTGTCAAAGCCAAAGGATTATTAATTAATTCCATGTCACAGTGCTTAATATATCTTACAATCTTACTGTAAGGGAAATGAGATGATACACTATTTTCAAGCTAACAAGTTAACTGACTCTGATCTTATAGATGCAGAAAGAAGACATAGACTCCTGGATCTGAGACAAAAGATGTTAGAACTCATAGCAGCAGTGATACAGTATTACTATTTGTAATATATATTCCTAGTAATAGCCAGAGCATCGGCATCTTCAAGTCTCAATTTCTTCAGAATAAGGGCCAAAGGGCCAGATATTACTTGCATGCTCAGTGTTTGTGTTTTCAGAGAAAAAGGCTAAGCTTAGGGAATCTTCATCTTTTATAGTGGGCAGTAAACATTTCTCTTTTGCTCTGGAGAAAGACACTGTACCCTCAAGACAGTTTGCTACATAAATATACTTGAAAAATTACACCAGACCAAAGCAGTCAGTGCCTCTGCTTGCAAGATAGGCAGAAAAGTGAGAAGCCCATGTAAATTTATCTCTCCTTACAACCACCCAAAAACATAAAAAAAATCTTTCAAGAAATATGAGAAAAATACTGAGATACTTTGCTCCATGTGTTGTGCATGTAAAGCCACATTTGACCTTGCAGGAAGCCATCATCTGAGCAAGAAGTAATAGGCAACAGAGCAAAAAATAGCTATTGTATTTTGTTAGAGAAGAAACTCTCCATAAAAATATGCCAAAGTATGAGATGGGATTATTTCCCCTTGGAAGCTCTTCAACAGGCTGCCTACAAAAGGGTAAGAGAAATGCCCTATGTACTTTCCAAAGATGGTAACACTTTGGGCTAAACAGATTGCACTTTAAATGTGTCACAAGTGAGATGATTCAACTGAAACTTCACTGCTTCCAGATCCACTGTTTGTTGTCTTCTCACAAAAAGTCATCATTTTAAATCCTTAACTTGCCATACATAATTGTAGCTGTGTCACACTACTTGTAGTTCCATATTGTAGTTATATAATATTGCAGTTGAACAAGGTTGCCCACTTGAAAGCCAGCTTCATTCATTCTGCTGCTATATTCCTGAAGTCCAATGCAGTAGGATATCAAGTTACTCATTCTATTTCTGTTTAAATTAGCTGGTTTGTATTAGGGGTAATTACAAATTCTGGTATTATACAAATTTGAAAATAAATATATTTTCCACTTAAGGGATACAGAAAAACTTAATAATTTATTACTTAATGAGTACACAGATGTATCTTTTGAATGCATTAATATACTATAGAAAAAATAAGAAAAATCATAATCAAAACATATAAAAACTCACAAAGTTTCTTTCTGTTATTGTTTTCATTTTCAGAGTCTATACTAATTATATTCCAACTTTACCAAAAAATCTTAAGTAACTTGGTATATTATTCTGTAAGATAAATATCTAAGAATACACTAAAGTGCTTAGATAAGTTCTCTTCTATGTATTTCAAATTATTTATTATTTTGCTATTATTTTTTTCCTACAGAGTTTTAAAACTCAACCAATCTACTCTACTGTTTGGACAACAAATAATACTGGAGCACAGTCCAAGTGGACAAGTTAATGGAAAAGGGCAGCTACTCCTCTAATTCATAAATTTATCCTTCTGTCTATCCAACCATTCATTTATCCACCCATTCGTTCACCAATCTATATGATTCTTTCAACCAGTAGTTATTCCAGGGGAAGCAAGTGAATATTGGGCTGTCTTATAACTTTGATAGAAAAGTTAATAAATAGTAGTAACTTTTCCCAATGCATTAAGTAATATATTACATTCCCAGATCATATCATAAGGAAATTATTACAAGAATACAATGACAGAAGGTCCTGTGATTGTGGATCAGATGAGATAGAAGAGAATGTAAGAGTAAGAAAAACTGTGTGGACTGTGGAAGACAAGGAGGCAGAGCCTCAGAAGAAATCTTAGGAAAAAGTTAGGCACAAAAAGATTATAAAAACCTATCATCAGAGTGCTAGAATGTGAAAAAATATTCAAAGAAAAGGAATGGGAAGAGGAGAAGGAGAAAGAGGAGGAGTAGGTGGAGGAAAGGGAGGGAGAAGAAGAGGAAATTACCCTAAGTTTAGGAAACTTCAATTCCTGGCCAGCATGATGTTGAAGTGAGTGGTTTAATTTTGTAATACCTGTATCAGCATTTCCTGATCTCCTCATTGCTACATTTGGCTCTGAAAGTGGAAATATGGAGTCCTCAAAAATTTTACTGCTCCTCTCCCCAAACAACACATCATAAGCCAAGATTGTAGGTCTCTCCACAAAAGAAACAGTACTTCTCCTGTGGCTTTGCTTTATTACCTGTCGATGTGCCATCAGTCAGAAATATTAATATTCACACACCCCAGAAATCTTTATTGAATACTTAGGATGAACCATACAATGAGCTAGTTTCTAAGGGATACAAAAATGAATAGGGTAGGTAGGATACCTGCTTCTTTGTAAAGTACAGTTTCACAACATAGAGAAAATCAAACAAGCCTGACAAATATATTATTTTAAAAGAAAAGAGCAAAGTTCAAGAAAAAATATAGCAAGCTCTGGGAAGAGAGGGAGAGGCTCATACAAAGTTTCCAGAAAAGGTCTAAGATTTGGTATGCTGTTGTAAGAAGCAAGCTATTGAAGGAGGTTAAGCACTAGATTAACAACTAAAATTTTCTGTTAGAAAAATAGCAGTAGTATTGAATCACCATAGAAATGAACAGAATTTCTGCGTCTAGATGTTAAATGTTTATTCATAATCCAATTAAGTACAGGAACAGTCACCCAAAATATTCTATCTTTTGGTCTCTTCTCCACATATTTATAAACTCCCCCAGAGCCAGAAATATTCCTTTCACAGAGCAATGGGAGAGTGATTCATAGACAGAAAACACACTTTAAATTCCCTTATAATGTCTAATCCAGAAGGAAAAAATACAATTTCTTTTAAAAAACTGAATTTTTTTTTTTTTGTATTGGATATCAAACTAGGGAACTTGCACTTGCGAGGCAGGTGGTAGCGCCACTAAGCTAAATCCCCTGGCCCTAGAAATGTGTTTTACATTTCATGAATTACAAATGTTTGCAAACCCTAAAGTGGCCTCAATTAAGATCGACATGATTAGAATGCCTATGTGTCATAATCTGTTATGTGTTGGGTGTCTTCTGAGCGTCTGCAAAAAATATATAATGCTTGAAGACCTGGACCAGGTGGTAGTACTGGGAGTATTGTAGGCAGCTAAGCTAGTTAGAAAATATTATAAGGCAATTAATTGGCACCACAAAAGACAACTGAGGCACATTTACTAAAAGGTCAGGATTCAAAAAGGAAGAATTACTACACCCACATACTTCCCCTAGAGATTTTAGCAAAAATAGATATTCTAAACAGACATCAATCACCTTAATTGGGGACCAAAACACCCTATCCCACTTCCTTTCTGAAAAATCCTTATTCATTCCCTGCATGCTTGCTATGTGACTTGCTTCCCCATTTGATTCCCTATTTAATCAATATTACTAAGTGATTATACTTGTTATAATCTTATTTGTTGATCATAGTTTTGTACCACCTTGTGATTTCCCATTGGATTAATATTGGACAATATTTGGTGATCAATAAGGCACAATTTTTATAATCTTATTAGTTGACTGTAGTTTTGTCCCACCTTGAACGCACTTCACCTCATGGCTTTGCTCTACAAACTCTCTTGAGAAGGAAGACTCACAGACAACCCAATTTCTGATCCCCTTTCTGTCTTAGAAAGAAGCTATTTCTTTCTCAATAAATTCTTCCACATCTTAACCTCTGTTGTTCCTAGAATTCATTCTTTGCTTTTATAGAACATAAAACTTGGCATTTTGGATATTTAGCAAATGGGAGTGGTTATAATATTCCCTTACATTATTTGGAGGTTCGATATGATCCATAGATCATATCTCCTATATCATTTGGAAGTCTTCCACCAAGATAATTGGATGTAGGTAAGAGTTCGCTTTTGTTTCATAAATTCTGGCCTAGATTTTGGTTTTTTGTTTCATATTTTCTCGCTTCTGTTTCATAGACACGGGACTGAGACTCACTTAAGTATTGTCTTGAATTTTATGTCTTGCAATTGTGTGTTCATTCTTTCATTAAAGTTACATTTTATTTCTGTTTTGTATATGTTGCATTTGGACTTAATTGCTGAAGTAGCTAAATCTGCTAGCATTCTTTGTTTTGTTAGACAACAGTGTTAGGGGAAAAGTAGTTTTAGATTGCCACTTAGTGGACTTTAATGGTAACTACAAGTAAATTTAGAAAACGCTGTAAAATGGGTTTTTTTGTGAAATCTAGTCTATATTTAAGAACTACATATGCCTATTAATAAATCATAAGACTCCATTTGCAGGTTAAAAGGCAATCGGCCAGCAACCATTCTTAAGACTTGTAGGACAGGTTTCACTGAGATGTTCTGGTTCAATCCTTCTTTATACCCTAGGGAAAATGCTGGGCCTCTTCTGCCTCAGTTTCCTTTCTGGTCTGAACTTCCACTGGTGACAATCTTGGCTCTTGAGAGTCCCCATTCTTGCCTTTCCAGGCCAAGATTGATGACTCAGAAGCAAGGTGTCTTCAATAACTCACCAGGAGCATGAGAAGAAGAGACCTTTCCTGGCCTCATTTCTGAACTTTTCCTAACACTTTACACTTCCCTGGAGAGGCCTGTAAAATTCCATAACTGAAGGATCTCGCAAACTGCCCCAACCTTTCCAACTAAGGACCTTTAAGTTGAGCTCATAGAAAATAAACATTTTGCCAACACCAAAGACAAGGAAACCATCTTAGATGAGAAACACATTGAGTTTGTGAGAGAATCCCAACCTTCTCTCTCTCCCTTTCTAGGTCTGGTTTTTATCAATTATGTGTGTGGGGAGGAAAATATCTTTGCTAATAAGTTTGGATTGTAAAACCTTTATTGTAAACTTGTAAAATGCTATGTTATGATTTTGGGGTTTTTAGGTGGCTTAAGCTTTTATTTCTTCAATTCACTGGGAGTTAACTTTAGAACCAGTGGTGGATAGTGGGACAGCCCTTTCCTCCAAGAAACCAGGCTGAGGCAATTTACAACTTTTGCCAGAGAAAATTAACAATCAACCAGTGACTTCCACTTGTGTTTTTATATGCTAATCAGAATAAAAAGATTTTAGTCAGCCTTCCTCTTTCTTTCATGTGTGCATGGGAAGATGATAAATAGGCCTTTACAAACATGTAAACTGTGGCTGCTAGGTGACGAGTATAAAATGACCTGTAAAGTTTCAGAGACTTCGAAAGTTTAGATTAAACCTTGAATAAAGCACAGCACTGTCTTGCTGCTAAGAAAGTTTTCCTAGGTGGTTAGGTAAATAACACAGGTGGCTTGGAGGCTTTCTTAGTGCGTGAAATTCCTCTGAGCCACTTTCTGCTTCTAGAGGTCTTTACAGGATGGAAAGTGCTGCCCTTCCATCTGTTTGCCTCCATCTCTCTAAGAATTAGAAAACAATGTTTTAGATCGTTTGATTATGGGTTTTGAGAACAATATTTCCCTCTTTAAAACATGATCAGTGTGGACTGAAATCAATTGTAACTTGTGTTTTGGGAAGACCTACAGGGGTAAGAACATGAGTCGCCTGGGAAGATAAGATCACACGCTGGTACAAGGGTGGTAGTCTCCTTCAATTTCATCTTCTGTGTCTCTCCCCAGATGGCAGCCACCTCGTCTGGAGTGGAATCAACTTGGAGGATGCGTTGAAGCTATAGTAATCAAATAGAACTTAAAGGGACACCATTCTTTCTCTTGGATTTCTTCTGGGAACCTCAATGTCAAAGTCACATGGTCTAACTATACCCTAGAGCCAAAATGGAATACAGAGAAGTACTGATTATGATGCTATCTCACAACTAGAATTGTACTGTAAAAAAATGGTCAAAATTGCTTATGTTCAGACTTTATTTACATTATGAATTCTTGCTTATGTTCAAAATGTAAATGTAAGCCAAAGGATAAACAAATACCTGGCCCTTAAGGCATTCACCACCACTGACCCTGAGGTTACACCTCACTTTGGAACCTGAGGATGAGGTTTCCAAGACAACTGTAATCAAAGCCTTGACCCCTGTTAATGAGTCCTTTGGGTGCTGAGGGTGGAATTTCTAGGCCAGCCATAATTGACACTTCTATGAGGCTATATCCATTCTTAGCTAATTAGTTCAGACCCCTCAAAGACAATATCCCTTACAGGAAATAAATGGCAAATACAGAACCATTCATGTTTCTATGTCCTTTTCTCTCAGTGACCTGAGATAGATTAAAGAAGATCTAGGAAAGTTTCCAGACAACCCTAATGAGTACATTGAGGTCTTAGAGGACCTACTCAGACCTATGAACTAGATTAGAAAGATGTAATGTTACTCAAATCAAACATTGACTTCTATTGAGAGACAAGCAGCATTTCAAGCTACTACTACATTTAGAGAAGAATTATATTAATTTAATATTATATTTAATATATTAATTTTATTATATTAATTTATTATTATATTAATTTTAGAAGGTCAGAAGACAGGAGAACAGCCAGTTCCTACTGGAGACCAAGCAGTCCCTATACAAAACTCCCACTGGCCTGCTAACTAGACAGGAGACTAGAATAGATGACACTTTTTCAGGCATATATTCTTAAAGGTCTAAGAAAGATGAGAACTATGCCCTTTGGTTATTTTTAATTTTCAGCCATTTATCAGGAGAAAGATGAGGCCACGTCTAGCTCCTGATTCAATAAAGGAAATACTATAGTTTTTCTCAAGGAACAGTCTTGCAGTATGTAAATAATATACTGTCATGTGGCCCCTCAGAAGAGCTCTCTAGCCAAGGAACCCATCCTCCACTAAATTTTCTAGGAGACAGTGGTTAAAAGGTTTCTAGATCTAAGGAACAACTTTTCAGCCTTGAGGTAAAATATTTGGGCCTTATCATATCTAAGGGAACCTGAAGACTGAGGAAAGAAAGAACCAAACCAATTCTATTCCTCCCACAACCCAAGACTCTAGAACACTAAGAGGATTTCTAAAAATTACAGGGTTTTGCTGCCTTTAGATAGCAGGATATAGTGAGATTGTGTGACCCCCTATATCAGCTTATAAAGAAACCCAAAAGGGCTGGGGATTTAGCTTAGTGGTGCCACCGCCTGCCTCACAAGCACAAGGTCCTGAGTTCAATTCCCCAGAACCAAAAAAATTTAAAAAAAAAAGAAACCCAAAAGACAGTAACCACATTTTAACCTGGGAACCTGATTAACACTTTCATTTTCTCTATCTTTCAAGACACTAAACTTCAGTCACTCAGATTCTTTGATCATTGGTTTAATTTTCTTCTTGGCAACACAGAGTCAACCATAGCTCTTGTCTCAGGAGACATGTTTTGCTACAAATTAGAGTTTCACTCCGGGAAAAAGCTCTTGATCTTAATTGTCTTTCTGCAGCTGAGATGGTTAGGGGTTAGTTTTTGTACCATACTTAGAGTCACTCTTCTGTCCCTTCTCCAATGTCCTGGCCCTAAAATATAATGCAGTTTTCAACAGTATCTGGTTCAAGGCAATTCCCTCCTCTCTGGCTGCTGGATTTCAGGACCAAGCTTCCAGAATGGTGAGTTCCCCCTCTCTGGAACCCTTCCAGAGTGAAGCTGACTTTGTCTTATCTCTGGACCATATTAAAGAACTATTCTAAATTTAATCCTAAAGCTCTCAAAAATAAGTGTAAAAGTTTAGTCCAAGTTTATCTGTCTTCCAGTCCTTAGACAGAACTAGAAATTAACTCCTCTTACTTCCTTCCCCACTCAAGAATGATACTGACTGCTTTTCATAGCATAGGGAAGACTGATTGATTTTTATAGCACAGATAAATTCATTGAGACACTGCTAGGGAACTTTATGAGTTTAATGACAGTTTTAAACAAAAACAGGTATTAATGAATAGACAGAGCACCAGGCTCCAGAGGACTGCCTCTCTCTTGTCATGATTTCTCTCCAGGACATCTTGCCAGGCCAGCCACTATTATCAGAGATATCCTAATTGAAGCTCTGAAAAAGAAAGGCCTATATCCAAGTATGGTCCAAGGGTTACAGGAAAAATGGAAAAAGCTGTCATAGGTAAACATCTACAGCAAGACAGATTAGAACCCTGTTTAAAATACATACTTAGCTCCAAAGGGTGCCACCTCATCTCTTTCTACACCCAAATCTGGCTACCCACCCACCCCTAGAAATAATTAAAATTATCTTTTAACAGTCTGCCCCTCTAAAAGGAAAAACTACATGTGGCTATCAAAACAGCAGTTCTGGGTGTCAGCTGTGACTATCCAACAACTACAGTTATCAAAACAACAATGAGAAGCCTATATAGCTAGATATTCCAATCAGATAAATCATCAGCCTAGGGCCCATCTTAAAAACTGTCTTTGCTAAACATATTACTGGGATATGTTTACACTGGTCATCACCAAAAGGTTAAGTTTTCTGTGGGTAAAACAAAAAGGTTTTATTAGAAGTTCCTCTCAGTACAAAACTAAATTAAGGGACAAAGATTTTCATTTAGCTGTAATACTCGTTATTGCTAATTCCATGCTATATTAAATGCCTCCCAGGTGTGATTTTTTTATGATAATGACATTTTTCTATTTATTGTTTATGGTAATCCTTTTTTTGACTCAGGTATCTGCCTTTCTCTTACACTCCAGCTGCTTGTGATAAGAGGTACGTATCAAGCCGGCATAAAATCACTAGTTAAATAATAGGGCTTTTTATATGATGTATATGTTATACATGTCATTATACTTAGGGATGCTCAGGCACCAAATAATGCCACACTAAAAGTTAGAGGCTATTATAAACTTCTAAGGTATGTTTATAATCCAGTACATTCTCCTTACGTGACACCCTATTAAAGCATAACAAATTAGGTGAGCATTTTCCTTGTCTTATTTAATATCTTATGATCAAATGGGGTTGTTTGAATAAAAGACTATTCTCTACTAAGATGGACAGTTCAGTGTGTTATGTAGATAATGTCATCATGATTGTCATGCTAAAATATTATATGTGGCTCTTGATCTCAAGTTTTCTCTGTAAAACTACATAACTGTTGTTTGTTAACATTCTGCAGGGATTCAGCTACTAGAACAAACAGGGTTGATAAAAATAACAGTCTTCTAACTATATGTTTCAAAGTGCTTGATATGCAAGTAAAATTATAATAGTGAAGCTCGCTGCTCTGACTGTACCTCTCATGTCCCTGATATTCTCTTCTGGGTGTTCAACAACTAACATTTAGAGACCAGAACTAGAAAGGTGACTGGCCTAGAGGACAACCAATATTTTGGCCCTGGCCCTCCAAAGTCATTGAGGACCCAGGACATGAGGAAATCTTTTCTACAGAATCCTATAACTTTGGTGAGTCACCCAATCTCCCAAGCAGGGAGATTACTGAACCCTAGAGGATGAAAAATATCAACAAATATAGTATGCCAAGGGAGGGTCGCCAACAGAGAAAAATCTCCTAGCTTTCACAGAAAGAAACCTAGTCAAGCAAGGCTGTGACCCACCCTGATGGCTGACACTGACAGAGGAGCTGAGAGGCTCTATACCTGGTTCCAAAATAATATCTGAGGAAACTTATCTGGCCTTGATAGACAGCAAGAGGTTGATTTTAATTGACACAGGTCTCCCTTTAACTTAGCCTTGAACACCCAATAGAAATGTATAACTAAAGTTATTAAGTCAAGACTGATGTACAGTATATGATATAGGACATCCAAATGATCCAAATAATGTAAGGGAAATATAACTCCTAACCTGCTAGATATCTAATACACTGAATTTGTGTTCTCTAAAACCGAAAAATAAATTCTATGAACAACAGAGGTTAAGAGCAGGAAGAATTTATTGAGAGAAAGATAGCTTCTGTCTGAGAGACAGAAGGGGGACCATAAATTGGGTTACCCACTCACCCCACTTCTCAACGGTGTTTCATTGAGCAAAGCCACGAAGTGAGGTGGATACAAGGTGGGACAAAACTACTGTCAACTATTAAAATTACAAGTATAGTCCCTTAGGTAATATTGATCCAATGGGAAATCATGAGGTGGGACAAAACTATGGTCAGCCAATAAGATTACAACAAGTATAATCACTTGTGTAATACTGATTAAATGGGGATCAAATGGGGAAGCTAGTCATGTAGCAAGCAAGCACACATGGACTGAACAACAAGGATTTCACAGAAGGAATGGGCTAAGGAGGTTTCACTGCTGTTCATCCCTTGGGGAAATATGTGGGCATAGTTGTTGCTTTTCTTGAAGCCTGGCCTTCAGTGAATGAGCCTCAGGCCACATCTGTCTTCTGTGCTGATGGCCCATCCCAACGTAACTGTCATATAATATTTTCTAACTAGCTTAGCTGTGTGCAATAAGACCATAGTAATAAAGCTAAATATAAAAATGAGCTCCAATCACACTGCCCCATTCTGGCAGTTTCCTGCTACACCAGTAGCTGACTACTGTTATGGGTTATTAAGAAAAACTACAGTAGAATCTATAAGAGCTCAATAAGACTTTTTAATTTTTCTTATCGAAAATTATCCTTCAAAACCCCAAACTATCTTCTTACAGCTAAAACTAGAGAAACTTATAACAAAATATTAGACTTGTAGATAACCTCCAGCAGTAAAGGGGTCTAAGAGCCAGTGGGTCGCAATTACTATTCTAATCCCTTAACAACAGTTTCTAAATGTGGCTCTTTTCCCAACCTGCCTTTCCATTCTAGTGCTCATGCTTTAATTATACATCTTCTAATTCTTGGAAAAATTGTTTATTCCTGCATAGAGGCTGCCAAACTCCAAGTGATCATACAGACGGAACAAAAAAATGTGCTAGACTCCTTTTACTGGGATCTACCAGATCAGTCTTGTAAAGAGAGTTCATCACTGCTAAACTACATGACTTCTAGCTGAGGCCCATTAAATTAGCTCTCTGGAGAGCACCCCTGACTGCAGTCTCTCTTACCTAGACCTTTCTTGGCTCCAAGCAGTTAGATTGACACTTCACACCTTCTTCCCTAATCACAGTTAGGGATACTTCTTCAGAGGGAGAACACTGTAGACAGCTAAGCTAGTTAGAAAATAGTATAAGGCAGTTAGCCAAGACCGGGCCCTCACCACAGAAGACAATTGAGGCACTTTTACTAAAAGGTTAGGATTCAAAAAATAAGAACTACTATATTCACATACTTCCCCTAGGGATGAGTAACATTGATAGATATTCTAATTTGACATCAATCACAGTGGGTGGGGGACCAAAACCTCCCTAGCCCATTCCTTCCTGGAAAATCCTTGTTCATTCCATGTATGCTTGCTATGTGACTGGCTTCCCATTTAATAGATATTACCTAAGTGACTATACTCATAATCTTATTAGGTGACCATAGTGTAGTCCCACCTCATACCCACCTTGTGGTTTTCCATTAGATTAATATTACTTAAGCAACCATACTTGCAATCCTATTCGTTGACTACAGTTTTACTCCACTTTGTACCAGCCTCACCTCATGGCTTTGCCCCCTTGAGAAGCAGGGTCCACAGGCAACCCACTTCTGGGCCCCTTTTTGTCGCTCTTAGACAGAAGCTATCTTACTCACAATAAATTCTTGCTACTCTTGATGTTCATTTTTCCTAGAATTCACCTTCAATTTTAGAGAACACAGACTTGCCTTGTTGGACATCTAGCAGGTTGGGGTTTTAATGTTTCCCTTATATTATTTGGAGGTCCATAGATCATATGTCCTATATCAAAAGGTGGGCTTACTAACAAACCATTTTTCACAGACTAAACTCTTCGATGAATTTCTCTAGCTAATCTTGAGATGAGATTCACAGTAGCAGCTAAATATTTTAGAGCGCAAGCAAATGCTTCCATTACCAAGGGAGGACCCACCTAGCTGATCATTACACATCAAAATTCATACAATTGGGAGAAAATTCACCTCTACACTTTCATCCAATTCAGTCTAAATATGGGAGAAAATGAAATGAGGACCATGGTAGAAATAGCAAATGCTTGCCGCTAATTGTCTCCACAATTCCTCCAGGAAGCCCTAAGAGCCAATTAAGTTTTATCTCCAAGCACTAGGGCCTTGGGGTCTTCCCCCTACAGAAGGCACAGCAGTAGCTTTGGGGACTTATTTGGCCAGAACAGGGTTTCAACATCATGCTTCTCAAAGTAGTTTCAGTGAGGTTTTACCCTAATACACTCAGGCCTACATAAAGCATATTCTATAATTACAATGATGCTTATTTTTATGACTGATTTCTAATTAATATTCTTCTCTGGATTTCAATGTACTCCCTTTCCTTTGTTACCTACTTAAATTTATGATAGTCAAGAGAAGTACTAGAAAAAATATACCTGTGAGGAAAGAGGAGCTTAAAATTATTATTATAAGACCTAAGATACATGATTTAATAAAAATCAGAACTCACTAGACATTTTTTTTTTAAATTTCACACTTAAAAAATTATTCTTTGCCTCTAATATAGCAAATTCCAGAAATTATCAGTTACGGGAATCTCTAGTAACCTGCAGATGATTTTTTTACAAATCTTCACTGTTGTAAAGTTACAGCTTCATGTTATCTTATTCCTCTAATACTTTTTTTTCCAGCATCTTGATAACTAAGATTTTTCAGTATGTATTCTCCATCTAATATTGACAAGAGTAAAATTACAAATTATGCCTGACTCAGATTTACTTTTATAAATAAGTAAGATGCTATGCCTCCTGGTGACCAGGACAGCTTTGTGCAGTGCTTGAAAACAGGCCCTTCCACTCTGACACTCTTTGTCCTACTCAAATTCCACTATTTGCATTTGAAATGAATGGATGGTGAAATTTATTCTTATTCAAGGCCTTCTGTAACTGGGTTTGCATCCCAGGTTGCTGATGGAGTGTGAATAATTTCCATATTACCTTCATTACTCATAGAAACAAGCAAATAGGATTTATAGAAAATGATTGAATCCTGTGGCCATTTTTTTTCTTTCTGGTAGTATTATTGATTTTCTGATTACTTTCCATTTTTCTTTGCTTCTAAGAACACAAATGATAGGCAAGAAATTTGTTAATATCTAATTAATTACCATCTTTCAATGAAACATTTTATGTGAGTTGGGACAAAAAGAATATATTTCTATGATAGAAAATAAGGGCAAGAAGCATCAATGGGTAAAAAGAATTTAAAAAAGAAGGCATATTGTAAGCACTATTGCAATTATAATTATAAACAATGCAGTATACTTTTTTTATTATAACTTGACAATTTTCCTTATGATGTTTGTTCTAGATTTAAAATTTATGATTCCCTAAAGTTACATGAATATATAAAAGGAGAAATGTGATCAAAAAAGGAAGTGGCTTTGTCATGGGAAATATGAAACATGAAATCTTATATCTCCCAACCTGTTAACTGAATGGTATGCCAAGCTTTTGTTCTCTAGAAATCGAAGAATGGGTCCTAGGAATGACAGAGGTTAAAAGTGGGAAGATATTTATTGATAGGAAAGCTCCTGAGGAGCAGGAGGGGGTCCCGAGTGGGTAGCCTAAGGACCCCACTTTACAGAGGAGTTTTACAGGGTGAAACCCACGTGGGCACAACGTGGCCCACAGCCTTGATCATCCAGTAAGGTTACAAGGACAGTCACTTAGGTAATGGTGGTCCAATTGGGAAGCAAGCCACATGCCAAGCGTGGATGGAAAGAACAAGGATTCTCCTAGGAGGCGGTGGGTCCAGAGGTCTCTGGTCACCTCCAGGGTGGTCGATGCCTATCTATACTTCACTAAGCTCACTTCTTTGAAGAAATATGTGGGTCTGGTCATCTTGAGACCCGATTTTCAGCCAATGAGCAGCTGTGGTGTGTTTCACCTTCTCCCTGGCCCTCTTGAGGACTTAGCCCTATCTGACTGCCTATAGTATTTTTACCTAGCTCATCTATCTATAATGGCTTCATGAAGACTATTTTAAATCAGATATTTCCAGTGCTAGTTAGTTGAATAAATAATATTACAAGTAAACTCAAGGAGCAATTAGGAAAAGGACTGAAAGTTTTAAAATAAATGTATATAATATTTTTCTACTAAGCAATTAATTGTGTTAGAAGTCTTCAAGACATTTGAGCAAATTTTCAAATAAAATAACTACATATTCTATAACTTTAATCAGATTTTCATTAGTTTCAGGCTACTATGAAATCATACTAAAAACTGAACTATGTAAACAACAGAAATTTATTACTCCACAGTTCTAGAAGCTGAAATTAAGGTGTTTACAGGGTTGGTTCCTTCTTAGGGCTCCAAGGAAAGAATGAGTTCCAGGCTCCTCTCCTTGTATAGCAGAAGGTCATTATGAGGACATCATGCTCTTCCTTTATGAATGCACATGTTCAAATTTCCCCTTTTATAAAGATGTAAGTTGTATTGGATTAGGGGCCTCTCATTCATTAAGTCCTTAATGTACTATATTTGTAACAATCCAATTTCCAAATAAATTCATATTCTGAAATACTAGGAATCAGAACAGCAATCTATGAATTTTGAGAAACACGGAACTTGATCCCCAAAAGGATGAACTCCTTTTAATGGTAAAACATATGTAAACAGATAACTAATGTTTGAAATATTTATATCTTAATGTAACTTGAATGAGTAATCAAATTCTGAATTTTTATAATGCACATAATAGTAAATAATCAAAAAATTAAATTATATATGAATAAAATAAATGTAAATTAACAACATTAATTAAGTTACCATAATAGAAAATATCATTTTGTTGATTATTACAATTCAAAATGTGAATATGCATTTGTTGGCCACAGCATTATTACTTCTGATTTCAGTATATTCTATAGAGGAGTCCATTTTCTCCCTGGGTTTCTCTATTTGCTGTATTGTTGAACATATGTACCGAAAGCCTACTGTATCAGTCTATATCCAAAAAAGGAGAGCAAAAACAATGTAGAGAGGGAACATTTAGGAAAAAGACTTATTAACTATTAAAGTAGGGACAACTATTATATTAACTAGTAATATTAACTGGTAAGAAAAGAACTTTAAAAATCCAAAATGAGTAGATATTGGGGGCAACCAGTACTTCCTATGGCTGAGATAGAACACACAAGGAAGAGATCTCACAGGCTGATATCTAGAACTTGTAGCTGTAACTCATTTTTTGGTAAAGAAAACACTAGTGTTCCATCAGTACAATTTGATATAAAAATATCCTTTAGGATGGAAGGTGAAGCTATACATGTGGAGATATCTCACTAGAAAGACTTTGCTACTAAACTAGTTATCAACATGCAAACAGAGCTTTGAGGTCAAAGAGTAAAACTGAAAAGAAGGAGAAAGTAAGGAGAGTGTTTATTGGAAATGAGGAGAGAAATAGCTCCCATTTAGAAGGGTTTCTGAGCAGGCTTCTAAGGGTTTAGAATAACTATTTGAGGCTTAGGCTTTGTAATATAGAGTTTAAAGAAAATTAGTTACTCAGCCAGGGGAAATCCATTTTAAAAGAACCCAGGTCACTACATTTTTAAATTCCTCAAAGTCTAGCCCAGAGGTCTGGAGGAGTTGTTAACAAACCAAGTGTATTTTTCCTAGAAGTTTCTTTGCTGTGAGTTAGAGTTCTCATTTTAACTCTTTATCATTTTTTCTTATTTTTTTCTTCATTAAGTTTATTGGTACATTTTAGGTATACAATATGATGACATTCATCATTTGTGCCTTTGCATGATATATCTCGGTCTTACTTGTTTCCCCATTCCCCCGCCCTCCCTTCAACCCCTACATCTCTCCCTATTTACAAAGACTTTGTTTCTCTTTTTTCCTTTTCTCATATTTTTTTCCTTTCCCTTCTTTCCTTTTCCCTATCTCTCCCACTTCCCCTTGACCCCTCCCCTTTGGACCTTTTCTTCCTATTTCAAATTATCTATTATACATTCTGATCCTCATTTACACTTTTTCAGTTTCTCATATCAGAGAAAGTATTTGGTATTTACATGCATGTCCTACTTACTTCCCTTAAGAGTATGGCCTCAATGTGCCCATTTAGCTATAAATGTCACTAGTTTATCATTCTTTATGGCTGAGTAGTACTCTATTTTATAAGAAAAACCACATCTTCTTTATCCAGTCACCAGTTGATGAGTATTTAGACTGTTTCCAAGATTTAGCTCTTAGAAACTGTGTCTCTATAAACACGGGTGTGCATATATCACTGTAGTATGATGCTTTTAATTCTTTTGGGCAGATATCGAGCAGGGGAATAGCTGGGTAATTTTTTTTAATTTTAAAGCTTAACTAGTTGTATGGCTTTTATTATCTTTTAACTCAGTGTATATGCTATTTTCTTTGTAACCAGCTGATTCTGTCTTAGCCCTTATCTCTTATTAGCTGTCTACTTAGAATAAAAAGCCTTTTATGCTATAAACTCACCCAAAGTGATATAAAGGGGAAGCTGCCAGCACCCATGAACTACATAGCCAGGCAGGAAAAACTGTGGACCCTCTACTGACAAAGCTTCAAAGCCAGCTGGGCAAGAAAAAATATTTAAAAGGGTCAGGTCTATTTTAACATATCAAACAAAAGGGTGAATTCTGAGCTTAGAGGCAATAATTCCATCAACAACATACCATTACTGGCTGTATATGTCACTTAAAAACCAAAGGCACTCAATTATTTTCTTATTTAGCAATGAAAATAAAATATTACTGGCTTGTAATTACTTATTCTCACTCTTAACCCTTGAAATGACTATAAAACCAAATGATTTTCATTAAAAATTATAATGGAAAAGTTTGACATGATGAAACTTGCAGTTTCCATCTCCCACTTACTTGAGTATGCACTTGTATCACTGTAGCTATTTGACTTAATTTCAGGGTTTTGTTCTACCTTTTCAGTATATAAATTACATTACCTTTGTCATGTTTTAAGTTATAAAAAATATAGCTGGTCCCAAAAGATTCAGCTGATTTCGTGGATTTTACTACTTAGAACCAAGTTGATCTTAAATTAAAAAACAGTTATAGGGAGGTGACATCAGCAAGAGGGTAGATTAGAAAATCCAAGAACATTTTAGTCCCACAGACACAGTGACTTAATGACAAAAAGAGGCCCCCAAAATTTTATGAGGTCCCCCAAAAAAGAACAGTTAGAAAGTTGCAGCACTCCAGACAATCCCAAATTCAAGCTTAACCACCTTTAGATGGTTAAGACAACCCATTTAATTTCAAATGCATCAGCTTGTCTTCCAAACTAGCACAGTTTGAGATTTGGAGAAAAAATCCAACTCATATCTTCTCTTTAGGGAGTGAAAGAGAAGGATGGAAAGAATATGTATCATTCTGACTATTAGGCAGCTTTTGGAGTAACTGGTTTTCAACTCACATATTTTGAATGTCTTCAGGCCATTCTAAACAAAAGAGAGGGCCTAAGATTGTAGAAGCCTCAAAGAACTTATAATTCTGTGGAGAAGTCAGTGCAGCTAACTATAATTGAGAAAAAGCACCAAGCTCATTGTTTCTTTTATCAGATGGAAAGAGAAGTGAGATTTGGTCTCA
Organism: Heterocephalus glaber; assembly: GCF_053883595.1. Lineage (NCBI taxonomy): Eukaryota > Metazoa > Chordata > Mammalia > Rodentia > Bathyergidae > Heterocephalus > Heterocephalus glaber. Next base: position 29,635,048 of record NW_028258372.1, read on the forward strand.
ATATTCTAAATCTTCTGAGCACTGTTTAATGCATTGGTTTCAATTTCACCTGGCTCTGAGCTTTGATGAAAAAGACAGCTCTTGGAGGCTTAAGAGCTATGGAAAACTAAAGTGAGGTCAGTAACTTGCAGTGCCAGATAACCACCAGCATCAAACAGGCACAGACACTAGGGGGAGAAAGACATTCACATACTTGAAAAAGAAAGAAGCACATTTCTCTAATTGAGAAATTACACATTCAAACCCAGAAAAGATACATCCCCATGAAAAATTTAAAGAGACCTCCGGAATCTCTAAATGAACTTATGTGAGAAGGACTTCTCTATAAGCCAAGCCATAAAAACTGGGAGAGATGGCTGTTTCATCAGAAACAAAAATCACACACACAAAAAGAAGAATATGAAGAAACAGGAAATCATGATTGAAATAAATAAATCTTAAGAAACCAGCCTTACATATAGAGATTATTACCAAAGAATTTAAAATAATAATTTTCACAAATCCATTGTGCTATAAATATCAAAAACAGACAAGTAATCATAAAAGCAATGTATGAACAAAATAAGAAAATCAACAGAGATGCAATTATAAAAAAGAGCCAAATAATCTCCAAGCTGAAAAATACAACTATAAAATAAAAAATTTCACTAGAGATAATCAATAGCACCCTTGATCAAGAAGAAAAAAAAATTTGTGAATTCAAAGACCAAAATAGCAGAGTGAAAGGAACAAAAAGAAAAAGAAAGCCGAAAGGACTTATATAACAACACAAAACAAATCAATATACAAATGATAGGATTCCCAGAAGGAAAAATAAAGAGAGAAATAGACCAACGAGTTTATTTGAAAAACTAATGTCCTCAAATTCCCCAAATCTGAGCAAGAAATTTAAGACCATCAAATTTAAGTTCAAAGGATTCCAACTAGGGTGAATCTAAAGAGACATTCACAGCACAAGTATAAATAAACTACTAAAATTCAAGGACAAAAAGAAAAATTAAAAATAGCAGGATAACAGCAATTCATCACATTACAAAAGAGCATCAATAAGATTTTTAGCCAATCTCTGAGAAGAACTTATAAAAAGGCCAGAAGGGACTGAGATGATATATTTGAAGTGCTGAAAGAAAATACTGCCAATCATTAGTAATATATCTTTAAAAATCTTTTTTAAATGAAGGGGAAAATTTTGGATAAAACTTAAGAAAGTTTATCACTAAATTTATCTTGCATAAATAGCTAAAGGGACTCTTTCAAGTTGAAATAAAAAGACATTAGAAGGCAACTGATAGCTTATAGAAACATAAAGGTCTGGGCTAAAGATAAATATATACAAAAATACAGAATCCTGTAATACTATCATCGACAGCTAAGTTGGATAGAAATATTGTAGGCAGTCAGATAGAGGTAGGCCCTTGGGGGAGTCATTGCAGAAGATGAGAAGACATTACAACTCTGGCTGGAGGTGCATCTATGGTAGACCAGGCCTCAAGACAAAGATAGAATGGCTAGGCCTGCATGCCTCCCTGGGGGATAATCAACAACTTGAAGATTATACTATAATTGGTATCACCTGGTCCAATAAAGTCTAGATAGACATCAGTCACCCAGGTGAGTGACCAGGATCTCCTGATCCATCTCTTCCTAAAAAGATCTTTGTTCTTTCCATGTACACTTGCTACATGACCTGCTTTCCCACTAGAATAATACTACCTAAGTGGCTATACTTGCAATCTTATTGGATGATCATAGTTTTGATCCATGTTGTACTCACTTTGTGATTTTGTAGACACCTCATAATGTTGTTCTATAAAACTTCCTCTGAGAAGTGGGCTTATTGGCCCCTCACTCTCAGGTCCCCTCCTGTCTCTCAGGAGCTATTTCTCTCAATAATTTTTTCCTATTCTTAGCCTCTGTTGCTTTTTAGAATTCATTCTTCGATTCTGAGGAACACGAACTCAGCACATCTGACATCTAGCTGGTTGGGGGTTATATTGTTCCCCTATATCAATACCATAATGGTGGTATATAAATCAATTTTAATTAGCATATGGAATTTTTAAAAGTATAAATATAATAACAAAAAATGAATATAAATATAGAGATATACTTGTAACAATGGTATAATAAACAAGAAAATGAGGAAGGTGTACAGGTATGATTTATATATGCAACTGGAGTTAGCTTTATAAGTTTAAAACATATCATTATAACTATAAGATGCCTCATATAATCCCAGCTGTAAAATAACAATAGACTGCACAGAAAAAATGAGAAAGGAATAAAAATACATGACTACAATAAAATGAGAAAAGAATCAAATAATATAAATATAAAAAATAAAAATCAATGACACACAGAGGCAACAGGAAGGGATAAAATAACTATAAGGCATACATGAAACAATGAAATGACAATAGTAGTATGATCTTTTCTATCAGTTACCACATGTAAATAGGTAACAATCTCCAATCAAAAGTTGAATGGCTGAATCTTTTAAAAATCTTTAGGTTCTTTTTATAGTACTTGGTATAGAACCCAGGGGTGCTTTACTATGAAGCTACAATCCTAGGGGTTTTTTCTGTAATTTTGAGACAGAGTCTCCCTAAGTTGCTGAGAGAGTGCTCAAACTTGCCATCCTCCTGCCTCAGCCTCCCACAGTGCTGGGATTACAAACATGTGCCATCATGTCTGGTATCAAAGAATTTTAAAACAATGAAATCCAGGCATATTCTAGATATAAGAGACTTACTTTAGATATAAGGAGATAATATAGACTGAAATTGAAAAAATGAAAAAAGACATTTCATTCCAGTAGTAAACAAAAGGGAGAAGGAGTGGCCATACTTACATCAAACAAAATATATTTTAAGTAAAAATGTTTCATAAGACATTGAGAAAGGTAATATATAATGACAAAAAAAATCACCTCACTAGGAAAGTATAACATTTATAAATATATGTGGATTTATAGAAAAACACCCAAATAGACTAAACACTGACAGATTTGAAAGGACAAACTAATATAAGACTAATAGATTTAAATACCACTATCTTAATAACCAATAGATCACCCAGGCAGAAGATAAGGTAGCAGAGAATTTGAATAATATTATAAACTAATTGGACCTAAGAGACATATGCAGTGCATTTCACCCAATAATAATAGAATACACATTTTTTGCAAGCACACACAGAAAATTTTTCAAGCTAGGTCACAGTTTAGACCAAAACATATGTCTTAGAAAGTTTTAGGAAACCTGAGATCATATGAAGTGTCTTTTCTGATCACAATGGAATGAAACTAGAAATCAATACCAAAGTGAAATCCAGAAAACTGACAAATACGTGGATATTAAACATTCAAATAAGATTTGTAAAACCAGTGGGTCAAAGAAAAGATCATGTAGGAAATTTAAAAATATCTTGAGACAAATAAAAATCTAAATACAATACATCAAAATTTATGGGATGTTGAAGACAGTACTAAGATGAAAGTTTATACTAGTAAATGCTTAGTTAAGAAAGAAATAAGATCTCAAATGATCTAACTGGATACCTCAAGAGATTTAAAAAACAGAACAAGAACAAACTAAATCAAAAGATAGGAGAAGGAAGGAAATAAGTATTAGAACAGAAATAGAGAAGAGAAAAATAGAAAAAACATCAAAAACGCTCAGAGTGTTTTGTGAAAAGATCACTAAAATTGGCAGCATATAACTAATAAAGAGATTCAATCAGTAATCAGAAACTTGAAGTAAAGTACAGGAAAGAAGGCTTCACTGGAGAGTTTCACTAAGCATTCAAACAATTAACAAGAATCCTCAAACTCTACCAAATTACTAATGAAGATTGAACAATCCTGAATAATTTTATGACACTGAGTTTACCCCAATACCAAAACAAGACAGAAAAATGACAACAAAGCAAAATGACAGATCAATATTCTTAATATAAAATGATAAAAAAACGGATTTGGAGAGCCCTGCCCAATGCCAAGAAGGTGACCTTCTAGGGCAACCATTACCACTGCCCCAGAGCACCAAGGAGCACAGGGCCCCCAGTACCTAGGAGGTGAGCCTCTCAGGCCACTGTACTATTGCTCCAGAGTGCCAAGGAGCAGAGGTGCCCCCCCAGCACTGAGGATTTGTGCTGCCCGGGTTCCAGCACCCCCCACCATGGCTGTGCTGAGCCATTACCTGGATCCACACAACACAGTTACAGGGGTCATAAAGGACATTGTTCTGAGCTTGAGAAGATAGAGCAAAAGTGAACAACAAACAGAGGGCCTCTCTGAGGCTCCTTGATGAAAATTAAAGCCCACTGGAAAAGTGAAGAAAATCTCTGCAATAAAGGCACACCAGACCACCTTAGTTGAGGGAGCAGTGGTGTGGACCAGAGTGTCATGGCTGCAAGCATATCCCACCCAGGGCTCTACCCCAACCCCAGAGGCTGGGACACACTGGCCTAAGCCAAGGGCCTGCCTGGAAAAGAGCTGGACAGGCACACAAACAACAGCCAGAGATTCACCCTGACACTATTAGTAAGTGCATGAGACCCTAGCCAGAAGCTTGCTCACACAACAGGAACTAGGGTGCACGATCCCCAGCCAAAGACCCTCCCAGACAACAGTTACATAGGGGTCCCTAGACAGAGGCACACCTAGCTACCATCCCAAGTGTGCACAGGCCCCAACCAGAAGCCCACACAGACAACAGGTCAGCTCAGGGATCCAGAAGGCCACCACTCTGAATCCAGAAATTAGTGTACTGGTGATCAGCAGAGAAAAGGTTGCTTGGTGGCTTACTGAGAATTGAAGACCACTTGGTAACCAAAAAGTTGCCTCAACAACGGCACAGCAGGCTGCATCTGTTGAAATGAGAAGACATGTAAACAAGTCTCAAAAACAGACTTCCAGATCACCTAAGGCAACCCCAAAGGGAAATGAGATGGAACACTCTGATACTCAACCACCTGGAATCCCTGAACTGGCAACAAAAGAGGATCTGGAAAAAATGAAATCAGAAATAATTTCTCAGATAACAGAAGAGATTGTGCCCATAGTGCAAGACATGAATAATAAATCTAGAGAGGAATGGACACTGATTAAAAAAAAAATGGAGGAGCTGAGGAACATGATAGAATCCCAACATAGGAAACAAATGGAATCCATAAAAGAGATGTGAACAGATGTCCAGGACATTAAAAACTCCATTGAAAGTTTATGTAACAGAATGAGCCAATGTGAGGACAGAATTTCAGATATAGAAGATAAGATTGTAATTAGTGAACAGGAAAAGAAAAATTTCTTTAAAATAGTAAGGGACCATGAGAAATCAATCCAGCAGCTGCTAGACAATGCAAAGAAGAATAACATAAGACTGATCAGAGTCAATGAAGAAACAGGAGTGAGTGCAGATGACAGAAAAAAAACTGTTCACAGAAGTGATGGCAGAAAACTTCCAAAGCAGGGGAAAAGAACTGACATACAAAGGCTATATTTTCAGGGATCATTTCTATAGTTCATTACTAGAGAAGTTTCTCTGATCATGTAGAGTACAAGAACTTGACATACAGACAGGGGAGGCATATAGGACCCCATTTAGCCTTGATAAAAAAAAAATCTAGGCATAGGCATATAATAGTTAAAATTCCAGAAACCCAGCAGAAGAACAAAATTCTACAAGCAGTGAGAGAAAAGAAACAAATCACATACAAAGGAAAGCCCATCAGAATCACAGCAGACTTCTCAACACAAACCCTCAAGGCAAGAAGAGCTTGGAGTGACATATTTCAAGGCCTAAAGGAAAACAGCCTCCAACCCAGATTGATAGACCCTGCAAAACTATCTTTCAAAATTGATGGAGAAATAAGATACTTTCATGATAAAGAGCACCTTAGGAACTTCATGAATACAAAACCAGCATTACAAAAGATTTCAGACAATATCCTAGGAAAGGACAATGAGGATCACAACCCCAGGAAGCCCAGCTGAATGAATCCATCAGGCACAACAAGAAATTAAATGCAAAGGGGGAGAATCCAAGAAAAAGAAAAAGTCATGACAATGATAAGTCAATACGTATCAGTTATAATCATCAATGTTAATGGTCTCAATTCACCAATCAAAAGAAATAGAATGTTAGAATGGGTCAAGAATCAAGATCCAACAATATTCTGCATACAAGAAACACACTTAATTCAAAAAGAAACCCATAGACTGAAAGTTAAAGGGTAGAAAATAATACTTCATGCAAACAGGAACCAAAAAAAAAAAAAAGAAAGAAAGCAGGAGTAGCTATCCTCATTGCAGATCAAGTGGATTTCAAACCAAAATCTGAAATATTTCTGGTCCCAAGAATTTCAGATAAGGGATAGTCAACTTGTATGTACAAATATATTGTGAACATGTTGTTTTCATTTCTCTTAAGTAAAAACTTAAGAACAGAACAGTTGGTTCTTAGTAGTAATAGAAGAAACTTCTATATTGTTTTCCAAAATGGTTTTATCATTTTACATTCACATTAGCAGTATTAGAAAGTTCTAACTGGTCCACAACTAAGCTGACATTTGTTCTTTAAAAACTTTTAACTTGAGCCGGGGATTTAGCTCAGTGGTTTCGCTGCCCGCTGCACAAGCCCAAGGACCCAAGTCCGATCCCTAGTACCCAAAAAAAGAAAAAAAAAACTTTTAACATAATCTCCCTAATGAGTGTATAATACAATCTTGTTATTGTACTGATTAGTATTTTTCTGATTCTAGTGTTGCACACCTTTCTTTGTGCTGTACTGGCTATTTATCATCTTCTTGTGTCTACTTTTTAATTGGGTTGTCTATTAATGAGCTGTAAGTTCTTTATATATTCTGCTAATAGGTTATATATTATAAATATGTTCTGTTTAAGGACTACTTTTCATTTTCTTAATGATGTCTTTTAAAATTCTAAATTTTGATGGAATCTCATTTATCAATTTTTTTCTTTTATACATGTTTTTTGTATCCCTGGAAATTCTTGCCTACCCTAAATTCATGAACATTTTCCCTTATAATTTCTTCTTAAATTTTTATAGTTTTAGTCTTTCATATTTAGGTTCATAGATCCTTTCAAGTTATTTTTATTTATGGAAAATAAGGTTGAGGTTAATTTTTACATATGGATATCAGGTGTTCTAGTACCATTTGTTGAAAACATTATCTTTTCCTCTGCTCTTGAGTTTATGTTCTATAAAATGTTAATGTTAAATAATCTTTCAAAAACCAGTGGACCATATATGTGTGATTCTATTTCTAGATTCTGTGTTTTATTCCATTGATCTATATGTCTTTCCTTATGCCAACATTGCCTTGATTACTGTAGCTTTAGAGGAAGTCTTACAATTAGGTAATAAATGTCTTCCAACACTGTTTTATTTCTTTTTCTTTTTACTTTTCTAGGTCTTTTGTACTCCTACATAACTTTTAAATTTCAAGATCCAATTCTTCATTTATAGCAAGTATACATAGACCTGAATTTTTATATATACCTTGTGTTTTCTAATCCTGCTAAATTCAAATACAAGTTCTAGGGGCTCCTAGAGATTTCTTAGTATTTTCTCTGTAGAGGATCATTTCATCTACATATAAAGATTTTGCTTCTACCTTGCCAATCTTATCCTAATTGTGTCATTTTATTGCCAGACTATTTTGGCTGGGCCTAGGTTTCAAAGTTTAATGGACAGATAAAGAGTAAGCATATATGCCTTTGTTCTCCACCTTAGGGAGAAAGCATTGTATCTTCTTCATTCATATAAGATGTTCTCACTGGAAGTATGGAGTACATGTCTTTAATCTGTTGAGAAGTTTCTGTTCTACTTCTAGTCTCCTGATAGCTTTTACCATAAACAGCTGTAGAATTTAGTCCAATACTTTTTCTGCAACTACTGATGGGATCATCCCTTTCTCTGTTAAAATGATGACTTTGGGGGATGGATCTTCCAATGTTGAACCAACACTGCCATCCCTATAAGAAAACCACTTTCTACATACTGCCAGATCTGACTTCTAATAGTTTGTTTTGTTAAATAAATTTTTATCTATGTTCATACTTTTTTCTTCTATTATCTTTATCCAGTTTTAGGATTAGCACAATGTTGAGTTCCTAAAATGAGGGGAGAAGTGTTCTTTCTTTTTTCTGCTTTAAATGTTCGATATAATTCATCAGTTAAAATGTATATGAGCCGGTTGTCATATAGGTATGTTTTCAAGGTAAGAATATACATTCTTTAATAGGTGCTATTCAAATTTTATATTTCTTCCAGAGTCGGTTTAATTAATTTGTCTTCCAAGGTACTTCATAGAAGTTGTCAAATTTATTTCAAAAGAGAGTTTTGTAATATGCTTTCTATATCTTTTTAAATTCTGTAAAATCTGTGGTAATGTCCTCTAACTCTTGATATTGTAATTTTTAAACAATGTATAATTGATATTGTGAAATAGGAAGAAAAGTTCTAAAGGAGCAGGGGAAGTGGGAGGGGTAGGGGAAAGGAAAGAAGGGAAAAGACAAAATATGAGAAAAGGAAAAAATGGAAACAAAGTCTTTGTAAATCATGAAGGGTGGAGGGGGTGAAAGGAGGGCAGAGGAATGGGGAAAAAAATAAGAACCAAGATATATCATGTAAAGTTACAAGATCCCAATGATGAATGTAACTGCATTTTATACCTAAAATGTACTAATAAACTTAAAGAAAAAAAAAGAACAAGATTCAACAGCACATCAAAAGGATTATATAATATGAACAAACAAAATTTATTTCTGGAATGTAAGGATGATTCTACAAATGGAAATTAATCAATGGAATATACTACATTAACAGAATGGACACTAAACAAACGTCACTTGAATTCATTTTTAAAAAGCACTTGACAGTATTTAATAACTTTTCATGATTAAAAAAAAAACCCTCAGCAAAAAGGCATAGGAGTAAATTACCTCAACATATTAAAGGTCATACATAAAAACTTTACATCTAAAATCATCTTCAGCAGTGAAAAACTGAATGCTTTGCCTCTGTGGTCAGGAAGAAAGCATGGCTGCACATTCAAAAGTCCTAGTCAGAGCAATTAGGCAAGACAAGTAAATACAGGACATCCAAATTGTAAAGAAGAAGTAAAATTTTCTTTGTTCACAGATTTTATATATATATAATATATATACATTTATAATATATATATATATAGAGAGAGAGAGAGAGAGAGAGAGAGAGAGAGTCCTTAATATTTCACATTCACACATACCCAATATTGTTAGGATTAATGAAACAATTCAGTAAAGTTACTAAATATAAAATTAACATAAAAATCTGTTGTCTCCTATACACTAACAAAAACAATCTAAAAAGGAAATTGAGAAAACAATCCCTTTCAATAGTGCCCAAAAGAACAAAACATTGTATTTAGTAACTTA